>NC_068359.1:49619281-49876781 GCF_020536995.1 Dreissena polymorpha | reverse complement strand
TTTTACTGCTGCTACTGCTACTACTGCTGCAGCTGCTGCTATTGCTGCTACTGCTGCTACTGCTTCTACTGCTACTGCTGCTGCTGCTACTGTTGCTGCTGCTGCTGTTATTGGTGCTACTAGATGCCACTATTTTTACTTAAGCTGAAAAAGTAACTATAACATTTTGCTTGCAGATGAAAAAATTACTCCCACACCGGTCGACAAGCGACAATTGCGCGATATTTGCTCGATATATTGTATTGAGCGTCGAGAGAATGTCGTGCGTCGAGAGAATGTCGCGTGAGTTTTAGGTCGATAGGCGTCATTCTCGCGATATATCATACTGACTGTCGACTGATTTGTCGTGCGTCGAAAGAATGTCGCGAGAATGTCGAGTGTCGCGCTCGAAGGTCGACACACGACATTCTCGCGACATTCAAGCGACATTCTTTCGACGCTCAATACGACGCGCGACATATCAGTCGACAGTCAAGATTTTCTGCGATTTTTTTTTTCTAAAACCCAGCGCGATATGCGACACTCAAATATTGATTGTCGCATGATTGTAGCGCGTCGTACTGAGCGTCGAGAGAATGTCGTGTGTCGACCTAGGGGTTTTTAGGTCGACAAGCGACAAATGCGCGATATTGGCTCGATATATCGTATTGAGCGTCGAGAGAATGTCGTGCGTCGAGAGAATGTCGAGTGATTTTTAGGTCGACAGGCGACATTCTCGCGATATATCATATTGAATGTCGCGCGTCGTATCGTGCGTCGAGAGAATGTCGAGAGAATATCAAGTGTCGCGCTCGAAGGTCGACACACGACATTCTCGCGACATTCAAGCGACATTCTCTCGACGCTCAATACGACGCGCGACAATTCAGTCGACAGTCAAGATTTTTTGCGATTTTTTTTTCTAAAACCCAGCGCGATATGCGACACTCAAATATTGATTGTCGCATGATTGTTCGCGTCATATTGAGCGTCGAGAGAATGTCGCTTGAATGTCGTGTGTCGACTTTGAAGGTCGACACGCGACACTCATCTTGGCCCTATCCGGATTCCGTTATTTTGCTCGACCACATTAACAATAAACGTGTGAATGCGCTTATTTGTCCATTTGCAGCTTTGACTGCACGTAGTAACTTTCATTTACCGTTGTAGAAAACTTAGCACGTAGACATGTCGGTTATATTACATGCAACGTTATTATGTGTGTCTTATTACGCATGTGCACATGTTCTATATAATGACATAAACTAAATATGAATCATAAAAACCTATATTACATGGACCTTCTCACAGACTTTGGCATGTATTGAAGTTTGTCATTAAATGTTTTAATTTGATAAATATTAACATTGGAACAAAATAGCACCAGTAAAGATAATTAAATTAACTCATTTATGCCTAGCGTCTAGAAAAAAGGCCTTGGCATACAGCGTTGACCCAGACGAGACGCCGCATTGATGCGGCGTCTCATCAGGGTCTGCGCTGTTTGCTGAAAGGAATTTCTGTAAGAAATATTCTTAATATAGAAATAAATATACTAGACATCCCTAATTTTGGAAATAAATTGATCCAATTTAGAATGATGGGAGAGTCCACTAGGCATAAATGGGTTAAATTAAGTAAACAAGAAGTGCTCAACTGGGCACGAACTATTGACCTACATTTGTATGGAGTAAAAGTCTAGCACATTTACCGATCGGTCATAAGTGTTTTTACAGTAGGAGCTCTATTTTATACTTTGTATTAGCAATGCTTGTTCTTTGTTTGAGTTCGTGCTAATTAAACTGCGAATCGAATTACTTTTAGTTTCAATACATCCAAGTGCATTTATTATCAAAGCTGGCGACGTACTTACAAATACACATTGTGATGTCTTCCCATAACCATTGACCATCCCATATTGCTCAGAATGTTTTCCCTTTCTATCTTCTCGTAAATAGAACATAAATCAATCATGCATGCTTCTTTCTGCAAGTTCGTTTACAAGCGGTTCGCAAACTAATGCAATTTGTTTGTGGCCGAAGGAAATCATTCCGAGAACAAATGGGCACTGTCAAACGCATTCAAAGTTCCCGTTATCCGCATGAAAGCTTATTATTCATGTAATTGCTAGAGGCAAACCGTTATCTCGAGTCATAAACTTCTTGTATGGAGGATGAATTCTGCTCGGTTTTCAATTTCGGACTTTGTGTTATAAACAAGATAACACGCAGAGTTCGTGCACCTAATTTCAATGTACTGATCGCAAATTAGACTTCCTGATGACAATTTATTACTTTAAAGGTGTGACTGATTCCATGGGTTGTGCTCATGATTGGTATAGTGACATGTTACAATATATCATTGTACGTAATTGCGTAACCACGAAATATCTTTAACAAGCCAAACAAAATATTATTTAATAACAAAGTTTAATTACATGTTCACTTATTATCGGACCCATATAAATTAAAACGATGTTCTCAAAACTACCATCGAAAAGGTCAAAATGGCGTTTTAAATTTAAACAATGTCAATGTGTGTATCCTTTTTAAATCGCCCTATTGGTGCAAAAAGTTACCATGTGCCTATTAATTTCAATGTCACATGGTACCTTTTTGCACCTAGGGGACGAAATAGACTTTTTTCAGACATTTGATTTAAATGTGTCAACTTAATGTAGATTACCTGTTTGAACGCGAGTGACCACAGATCTGACCGTCTGTACGTTCAAATCTGGATACTGTGATAACTAAAAACATTTAAGTTAATTAAGTCGGAACCTTGATATAAATCAAGAAGTACTATGGCAAGGTTAAATAAACTCGATATTTGCATCAGGGGCGGAAACTTGGAATATGTATGCAATATCATTGTTTGTGTGTGATGGTTTGTCAGACAAATCAGCCTTGTTCTAAGATAACTGGGCTAAATGCATGTGCGTAAAGTGTCGTCCCAGATTAGCCTGTACAGCCCGCACAGGCTAATCCGGGACGACACTTTCCGCTTTAATGGTAGTTTTCGTTTAAAGGAAGTCCATTGTTACCGAAAGTCTAGTTTAATCGGAAAGTATCGTCCCGGATTAGCCTGTGCGGACTGCACAGTCTAATCTGGGACGACACTTTACGCACAGGCATTATGCCCACTTTGATCAGAACGCAACACAAATATTGTGTTGCAGCGGCTGCAAAAATAATTGATAACTGTCCAAACGCGGGTTTCCTGCAATAACAAAAGCGTTTGTTAGCTAGGTTGATGAACTTGATGAGGCAATAGATGGTAATACGAGACATTTGCACATTATTTCAGTTGTTTTTTGTAAAAAAAACTTTGTGGCTTCTATGTTTATAGAAAAAAGAAATAAAAAAAACTTTCTAAAATTGTAATCATGCAATTACTAAATAAGTGATTAACCTAGGCGGGTTTATTTTCGTAGGTGGATAAAGGACCATTATACAAATATGGATGTCATTTTAGTTATTTTCCATACATACATGTGTTAGCTGTGGTTACATATATAAGTGAAACTTAAATTTATATGCATGTAACAATTCGAGAAGCACTTACACGTTGATAAAACTTAGTTTATGGTTGAGGTCCAATTGAGATCTCTGCAAAAAATATAAGTTTTTCGTCGGAAACATCGTGTTGTTACTATGGTTACAGAAAAAATCACAGAAGTTTTACGACTCAAAAAGAACCTATGGTAGGTTAAAGCAAATCGGTATATGTATGTCCTTCTATATGAGGAATATGATGTATATTCAGTTTTCGCCGATACATTTTTTATTAAACTTATGGAGATCATGTTATTTTTCCGACAATATTAACACTGTGAAAGACAGCTGTAGTCATCTTCTTTTTTTATCATTATGAACAGGGCTTGTCTGGAGCATCGACTATTTGTGACTATGCAAGGAGTCATTCTCGTGAATAGAACCATCCTTTGGTGTATTGGGTGGTATCTTATAACCTTCCTTTGGTGTATTGGGTGGTATCTTTAGAACGATCTCACAGTGGGGATCAAACCCTAGACATTACGGTCGTTAAACGGACACATCCACTACGCCACTGCGACCGTTGTCTGTCCAGCATCCTACCACTAGACCACTTTCCCCACATAGGGAATAGGGCATATTGCCCAAAGGATACAAACACAATAAATCTAGTAGACAGTTCCATAATTCGACTAGAAGGGGAATATTAGAACAAAAGCTTCTGTGGCTCAGTTGAGATAGTTTTCGCAGTATGAGCCTTGTTCTGAGAAAACTGGGCTTCATGCATGTGCGTAAAGTGTCGTCCCAGATAAGCCTGTGCTGTCCGCACAGGCTAATCAGGGACGACACTTTCCGCTTTTATGGTATTTTTAGTTTCAATGAAGTCCCTCCTTACCGAAAATCAAGTTTAGGTGAAAAGTGTCGTCCCTGATTAACTTGTGCGGACTACACAGGCTAATCTGGGATGACACTTTACGCACATGCATCAAGCCCAGTTTTCTCAGACCACGACTCATATATTTATTGGACTGAATGATACCATCTATGATACTGGCCTAAGGATTTCGTTTAATTAGACTAGAAAACAAGGACGCGAAAATGGTAACACCTCTTTTTCAGTTGCAAAGCAAGATCCGCTTTGTAAAAGTGAACTTTGTAGCGTTGTATCAAGGCAAATTACTTTAAAATTGATTTTTACCAAAACAATTATGCAATTTAATTTTATAAAGTTGTTAATGGTTGCTTAAAATTAAGTTGATATAGATATATACTACTTGTCCATATGCAGAATTTATCCTATATGACAAAAAATATTTGATTGATTGTGAATGCTATAATAAATAAAACATCTTTTCCTTGTGTTAAAATACTAAAGAGCAATTTAATTATAGTGACGTAAACATAAAATATTTTTTTTTGTTGGACCTGTCAGGTGTCAAAAGCTATCATTATTTTATTTTTCTTTCATTTTGACCTCAAAATTTGTTTAAGAACGAACGATTAGCAAATAAAAGCAAGCAGTAGGTAATTTTGTTTGATTTGATGATAGTGCATAACACAAGCAACTAGACTGATAAAAACCTTTGCGACAGAGTATTTTCCCGTAAATATAAGTATATATTTTTCTTTTTTTTTGTCAACAAGTTTTCATAAGTTGTTTCTATATCAGCAACAGATACATCCGATAAATGTGTAAACAAATCATGGCTCTCTTTTCGTATAAAATTGTACATATGTAATTTGTTTGTGGCTGAATACAGTAATTCCCTATGCATGCAAGTTTACTTTCATATTTATCACAAACCGTTATCTGAATATTCACATTTCTGTTTACACTCTATTTGTGAACACAACCCTCCATATTGGGTTCAAATTATAGTGTATATATCTTGGATTCTTTGTATTTTATGTCATGTTGCAAGATGAATTTAATGCCGTTTTAAATTTGGTAGTTTTCTGTAGTTAATTTATTAATTTATTAATTAAGTCATATAGCACAGGGACCTTTTTATATTTTTTTTTCATGAATGTTTTAAAAATCAACAACGCAAGTTCTTACATTAATAAAGAACATGGATTGCTTTTATTAAAGCCACACACTTTTAAATGAAATACAATTTAATCAATACATATAGATGCAACTTGAAAGTGTGAAAATGTAAAGCCTTGTTAGCAAGTAATTATTATTTTTTAATTTTAAGTAGGATTTCTACACGTATACGTCCATTTCGACAAACGCGATTATTTTTAAGTTTTAAAGCGCAAAAAAGACCGATTTCTTCCTTGTAACCACCAGATATATTCTAATTTGCATAGATTAAATTAAATATATCGCCTAGGTAGCAAGTAATTTATTATTATTATTTAAAATTTAAAACCGAAAGTAGGATTTCTATACGTATACGTCTATTTCGACAATCGCGATTATTTTAATATTTAAAGCGCAAAAAAGACGAATTTATATCTTGTTACCACCAGATATATTATTATTGGCATTGATAAAATTTATAGCCTAGTTAGCAAGATATTTATTATTTTTCAAAGGGTACCGCTTTGAGAACCGAAAGTAGGTTTTCTGGACGTATGCGTCCATTTCAACATACGCGATAATGTTTAATTTTTAAAGCGAAAAAAAGACGGATTTCTACCTTGTTACCACCAGATATATTCTAATTGGCAATTTAAATTTACTTTCATTTCAATGTGTGTTGCTTTCAACATGTTTATGCAAACCCTCTTAACGTGTGATGAAATATACTAGGCGATCATTGACTTTTTACGTTTTGCACAATTATCCAAATGGTTGCATTACTTTTATTATTTTATCAGTTTCAATAAAAGTAACCATATGAAATATACGATATGTGAATGTCTTGTAAAGGAGAGGATAGTTTGAGATGTAATATTGGTAAATATGAATTATTAAATAATGTTGAAGATAAGTGCATTTTTATGTACGAACAACAATGTTCTTCCCATTTGTTGTTAAATATACGAAAGTGTGTTTGAAGGTTTAAACCTTGATAACAAAAACCTTTAGCATGACATTATACAGGTACTCTTCCACTGGTCAATATGGGCAGAAGCTAAGTAGAAGCAATAAAGTTTTTGCATCTAGAATGTACACAATAGGAAAGCCTCTTATACTAAGGGTTTGACGAAGCATATTTGTGTAACTTTATTAAAAGCAACTGGTGAATGCACTCATTTTATCAACTGTATATTTGACAAGACGTAGTCTATTAATTGACGGTTAAGTAAGCAACTTCGGATTTAGTCGTGTCTGTACATTATAATTAAACAGCGTTATGTTTTTCTAATATTATTCAACGAAGTGAACTTAAATTTAAGTACCTGTATTAATATGGTCTTTTAAGTCATTTGTAACACGTTGAAGTTACTTTTTTATTTAATGAACAATTATTTTGTAAAATTCTTTGAATATTATACATACATTTATTATTTTAATTATGGATGTGTGTGTAAAAGAATCCACAACAATACAATTTCTTTCTGAAGCTAAGGTCGTACTGAGGAAGACACATTCTGATTTATTTCCCATAATATTTGACCAAACAATATTGGTAAGATAATTTCCATGTTTCAATCTTCTAGTAAATACATCAAAAACACAACATGACGGAAGCCAGAGAACCAATGTGCAATGTCAAAAACATGTAAGGTTTCCGCTTTCAGCATGAAGGATTATAATAAATACAAGAGCTGATGACAAACCGTTATCTCGTGTTAATTCTTGTTTGAATGGTGATTTTTCTTATTTTTTGAATGTGTTTAAAAAAAAGAGAGCTAGCAGCATTCGTGAACCAAACTTCAATCGACCATCCTCAAAGTGGACTTCCTGAATAAAACTTACACTGTTTTTAAGCGGGGACTCATTCCCGGGTCTGTGCTTTTGGTTGGTAAAACAAAATCTAAATCTTACGTATTCAAAATATTTGATATTAAACCCTAAAACTAGCCGTACAACATATGTACATTATTGTAAAATACAATGTTCAGTATCTTTCCCATATGCAATTAAACGTGTGTTCTAAAAACTATTATTGAACACTTTGAAATAGCGTTTTTAATTTAACACTGTCGTTGGGTTTTCTTTATAAAAGACCAGTTTTAAACAACTTTATATTATTATTTCGATTGTTTTATATAAGCCCCTGACACGTTTGTCCGTCAAAAGGTTGATAAAACTAAGTTATATTGAGATTTTGCAATTGTTCTGGTTGTTTCGTCCAACAAAATAATTATGGTTGCAGAACTAGGTACAAACTTTCCTAAAACTTCGGATCCTGCAACAACGAAACAACAACAGCGGGGTTAAAGGAAATCAGTATGAGGAATTTGAGCTTTAAAGGTGTACATTCCGGCTAAATCAGTTTTGTATTTCGTCATACAAAAATGTGGTTGCTGTGTTTACAGAAATAAGTGAAACTCGTCCGAAAAATCTGAATGTACGTTACATTAAGTAACCTAGGTGATTAAAATGGCGAATGATGGTAACATATTTGCTAGGTTGAGGAAACTCTTTATTTGGGTATACGGGGAAACAACATGTTATTTGATGTTGTGCGTCGCAACCTTTTGATGGAACTTATGAGGATCCTGTCCTTACTCCGGAAACATTAGTCATGTAGGGGATTGATGTGTAGTATGTGGCATGCAGGCCCGTAGCCATATTTTGAAAAGGGGGTGCGAATTTTCTCGTCAACAATTGTTATTGAGCAACGGTAGGTGGGGGAGGGGCTCCCTCCTGCAATTGGGGGTTTAGAGGTCCTCCCCCTAGAACATTTTGATAATGAAATGTAAAATCCTGCATTTTGGTGGCTTTTTATTTGAATTCAGAGAGCATTTTTATATGAAAATTCACATTCATTGACTATACTCAGTGACTGATCGACATGAATATGATATAACATACATGTATTCCCCACTGCCGTTTTTCAATAACCACCTTTTTTATCAGTCACGGAAATACATTATTTTATACCCGAAGCTAGTATGTGCGCACACACTTTGTTTACCCTTCCTGTCTTAAGCATAGCTGATATTTTTTGTCTGAAAACCCTTAAGGTGATCAGAAAATGGTTGTACGGGGATATAACAAAAAGATAACACAGTCTGTCGAAAATGCTGTGTTCAATCGTTAATTGTTATAAATCGTGCTCTCGGAATCTTTTCACTTGTTTTGTTTCGGTTTTAAAGTCGCGACTAAACTGTGCTATTGTTTGAGATTGAAGTTAGACAAATTTTTACCACGAAATGCACAAAAAGCAAAGGTAATGGTAAAGGTAAAGGATGAAAAAAATACACCGCATATTTATTTTGGATTTTGATCATAGCGCGTTCGTTAACTTATTTATGCCTAGCTTCTAGAAAAAAGGCTTTGGCAAACAGCAAAGACCCAGATGAGACGCCGCATGATGCGTCGCCTCATCAGGGTCTGCGCTGTGTGCTTAAAGGAATTTCTGTAAGAAATATTATAAATATAGAAATAAATATACTAGACATCCCTAATTTTTGAAATAAATTGATCCAATTAAGAAGGATGAGAGAGTCCACTAGGCATAAATGGATTAAACGAATAAGAGCAGGATTCAATCAAAATACGCATAACGCTCCATATTAGAAAAGGGGACGGGGGAACTACAGAAACATTCTAAGAGACATTTTTGTAAACTCGAGGTACACAATATGTGGTTTATATTTGTCTTCTGAGAAAATTTGGCATAATGCAAGTGCGTAAAGTTTCGTCCCAGATTAGCCTGTGTAGTCCGCACAGGCTATCAGGGACGACTTATCCGCTTTTATCGTATTTTTCGTTTAAAGGAAGTCCGTTCTTACCGAAAATCTTGTTTATGCGGAAAGTGTCTTCCCTGATTAGCCAATTCGCACTGCACAGTCTAATCTGGGACGACACTTTACGCGCATGCATTATGCCCAGTTTTCTCAGAACACGACACATATAATCTTTTTACATACTTAAGAAAAAATATTATTAATTTTAAATTGAACCATTAATTATAATTTAACAAACGCTAATGCTATTAAGTTATTACAATAACATTTCATTCATTAGTACAGCAAATATAGCAAACCAGAAACAAAAAATGAATACTCGACTTTGCTTAGTCCAGGAAGACAAATTGCCCTGGATTAATTCTTATCTAAATTGAAAGGTTGACCGGCTATAGGACCCTAGTGATTTCAACAAAATACCTTCGTGCGAAAGGTTATATCGGTCTCTTAGAACACAAAGCTAAAACAAATGACCCAATCTGAGTTCGATGCTTCTAGCATGTGCATCCGTAGTATCGGACCTCTTATTGAAAACATCTAAAATATTTTAAGTGAAACATATAAAAAAACCCACAAATGTTTAATACGTAAATCGATAGTAAAATGTGTATTGTTTTGACAAAATACTTGCTAGACTTAACTCCTATAGGAATCATTACCACAGTTTATCCTAATAGCGGACCTTCTAATTGGTTGCTTAGTTTTGTTAGAATGCGCATGTTCTTATTCTATAAATAGTTTCATAATAGAAGAACAAAGCTCCTGTTAATGTTATAAATAGTTTCATAATAGAAAAACAAAGCTCCTGTTAATGTTTCTCTTAAAATATGTTTATAGTTGTTCATAAATACGCAACTTATAAAACATTTGATTAACCATACACATACTAACAAAATTATGTGTCATCATAATATTTTCATGGAATACCGTAATTACTCTATGTTTTTGAACATTCTAAGTTTTCGGACACCCCCCCCCCCTTTTTAGCAAAAATAATTATTTTTCGTGACTCTTAATTTTCGGACAGACGAGTTTTTGTCCATTATTAATGTTTCAAAGCTTTCGGACAGTATATTTTACAGCGCTATTTTATCAAATATCGCCCCTTTTTTCGATATCAAATGACACTTCGATCATAGGGTTTTACAACCAGATTAACATTTAAAAAATCATGAGAAAGATCGACGTAATAGTCGAAAATAAACGGCAAATGAAATCAAACTTCTAAACATGGAAAACAGTTAAATGTCCAGCACTTATTTAGTTTTGTTTTGTCAAAGTCACAATACAATGATGATGGCCGATACTATATGAATAAGGGATATGACGTTTTTCATGCAAATACCAAGTCGAACACACGTCATGGATTAACGTGTCAGTTACAATTAAATCATATTTTATTTCGGGATTTAAGATATACAAGGTTACGTAAAAGCAAGAGTTAGAAAGTTAATGACTAGCTCATAATATATCAAACTAAGACAATGTATTTATGGAAATTATGGATGAAATATTGATGTTCACGATTGTTAACATCGAGGCCTTCGATGTGTAATACGGCGTAATGAAAACTAAGGGTGGATAAATCGTCAGCATGGTAAGTTTGCACATACATTTGATGGGCGCATGTAATTTGCTCGACTATAAAGAAAACCATGTAAACTTGCGTAATTGAATCTATTTGTTTTATCACATTAATAAAAGTAAATGAGGTTCTACACAAACTGACACTTTGTTCACAAAACACAAATGAATATAAAAAAATGAGCAATTATGAAAGTAAATAATTTTGTTTTAAACAGATACCAGCTGCTATGCCCCAATAGCTTTATAAAAGTTTAGGTACTTGTCTGCGACATATTTTTATGTATGCTACTTGATTAATTAACGTTTCTAATTGTTTTCTTTAACTTGACCATTCCTCATAAAAGACTTCAGTTGAACTAGAGTATACATATCGTGCGTAACAGATCGGACGAAATGCATGCATTGTCACATAATTGAAATTAAAAAAAGCATAAAACAAACGGAATTCAATGGAAAACCTTAACACAATATGACGGTTTGTAAGAAACTCACGTAGGAGTCTGGTTTTACATTCGAATATCATACATTGGCATATGCCTTAATCGCCTAAGCGAACAAGAAATTAAATTGCAAAATTAATTTCCATCTTTAGTTATAATCCATATGGAGGCGCATATTCGAGGAAATTAGCCATATTACCCAAGGGAAAAATCGAAACAAATCGTGTAGAAAAATTCATCACTCGCAGATAGAGACTAATTATAATAACAAAAACGCCCGCGGCCCAACTGGGATAGTGTTTTTAAAACAGTTATTTGACTGCATGATACTATTTATGACCGTATCACAGGAATCGTTTGTTGACCACCGAATTTCGTTTTGCTAATTAAGTATACGATGCTGTATCAACGGTAAAATGGATAATAGTAATATCCTTTTACCGAGTTCGCCGTCGCGTAATGGATATGGTTTCCGGTTAGCGACCGAGAAGTCACGGGTTCGATCCATTGTGTGGAATCATGTTTACATCACCCCAACAGTACCGGTTCAAGGCTAAGGCAATAGACTCGAGAGCATTTGAAATAATCATAAAACAACTATGCAACTACGATTGGTTATTGGTAAACGGTTGCTCAATAGTTATCTGGAAACAGTTCCAAACATAATAACTGCTAATATCCAAAACTGTTGCTTGCTGACACAAAATTTGTTCTTGATCATAATTGTTTGACTGTATGCATTATAACCCGAAAAGTAGTTTCGTTGTTGTAAAAAAATTAACCCCCAAAACGTTAAGCAATTACGCGATAGCTTTTATAAAACAGATATGCTTTTATAAAAAAAAGCAATCATTTATCAACAAGAATATTATTTGAAAAAAATACCCATTATATTTACATCAGATCCGTCCAAAGGTAAACACAAATAACAAAGCACAGTACTCCTACTTTTCAAATCAATTCCACATATTTTCACTGAACGTTCCATATGACCCGAGGGACATATTATGAGATGAAACGTTTTCAAATTGTCATCATGCTCCCAGAGGAGCTAACATACAAAGAATCCTGAAGGCTTAGCTGGGGTGAGGACCTGTACAAATGTATTTAAATGTTAGCGTTGTATCAAATTTGTTGAAACAAATAGCATTAATGCAAAAATATCGTAGATTCGTTTCATTGTGACATGTCAAACATCCGTGATATCAAATGAATTTATGTTCAATGTTTGACAGAGAATTTAAGACAGTAACACCGAACTCTCTGTTTTCAATATATACGACCAATTTGCATGTTGATATAAACAACTATCATATACTATTTACAGAATGCTACGTAGAATAATGCACATGTTAATTTGTTTGCAAATATGACAAATGGCTGCAAAATGATACATGCTAAAAACTTGTTTACCCCTGTGTGTACTAGAATTAATGAAATACAAATTACATTTAGTTTATTCATTGAAACACTTAAATTGTGTGGACATTCAAAACAATTTTAACTTGACAGTCGAAAACACAATATTCGGTTTTTCAGATATGACAGAAAAAACGCCTGTTAGTTAATTTCATTTCCGAACTGAATGCTTCAAACAGCGGACACGTTGTTAATATTTCATGCTCTGCATCGCAATGACACCTCAATTATTATAATCGGGACACTAGTTTGATTTGGTCTGAAAGGATCAGAACGGGGCCAATAAGTTGATGAATTTTTTGACCACCTAACAAGCCTTGTATATCTGAATCCTACTGCAGATTGTCTTGTGTTCTGTGGAGATATTAATAGTAGAATTTCAAACTTAAACGACACCATTAGTAACGTTGACAGCATACTCCATAGAAAAGCAATTGATCTCACAAAAAAATAAACATGGCGAGTCATTTCTGGAATTCCTACGCGAAACAAAAATGTGTGTACTAAATGGATGAATTACACCAGCAAGTGACAATTATACCTCTATCTCAACAAAGGGCAAGGCGGTTGTGGATTATGTTTTTACCCCACACTCAAACATCGGATTGTTTAAAACATTTGAAGTGCACACTGTAAAGGACTTATGTGCTAAGTTTTCTATAAAACCGGAATGCTTCATGCCTTACCATTCTATTGTCAACTCGAACGCAAATTAAACATGCCTGTGGACGCCGGGAGTCAAATTATGCATGAACAGAACGATAATCCGATTAGCGGCAAACGGTTTAAATATAAATCGATTCCCCCTGACTTCATAAACAGTAACAGATAAGAAATGATGATAGATCAAAACCAATGCTGCATTGGCAATCAGACTGATGTGGACTCATTATATCGTTCTTTATGTGACCTATATTACAATGAACTTATCGAAAAGGTTGACTTATAAGTGCACATCGAAAACGCTGAAAAAAATCATTTCGAAATAAATCCAAACCGTGGTTGGATAACACTGATTTTAAAAACCTATTTAACAAAGCAAAAGCTTGCGAAGGATCAAACTTTGACGGACAATTTTATAATAATGTCAAACAAATCAAAACCGACCTGGAAGAACACTGTATCGAAAACCAGGAGAACGACTCGTGTTCAATGTTGAACGCTAACATTTCCATTACTGAAATAAGAAAGGCTGTTCTGAATTGCAAAAAATAGCAAGGCATGTGATGAAGACCTACTCCCGTATGAAGTGTTCAAAAATGAAAGCTCATACAAGCTCCTCCATGAATTATTCAACAAATGTTTTATCACCGGGATAAATCCCGCGTTATGGTCATCGCCCATCATTAAGCCAACACCGAAAAGCAGCACAAGCGACCGCCGTATACCGCTCAACTACAGTGGAATAAGTCTAATGCCGGCGGTAAGCAAAATGTCGTCAAGCGTTTTAAACAGCCGCCTAACAAAATATCTGGACTCTAACGATATAATAGTAGACGAACAAAACGGCTTCCGTAAACTGCGTTCCTGTACAGACCATATTTTTACACTATGTTCTTTCATCCGAAATAGAAAATCGCAAGGCTTACCGACATATGCGTGCTTTATCGACATGATGAAGGCCTTCGACCGGGTTGACAGAGACTGCTTGCTGGCAAAACTATTATCCGTCGGCGTTCAGGGACAGTTCTATAATAAACTGCGACATCTGTATAGCACTTCTCGTGCAAGGGTTGATGTAAATGGGCACCAAACGGACTACTTTGACATAGAATGCTCCGTAGAACAGGGAAATAAAATTTCGCCTACCCTATTCGGACTGTACCTAAACGATTTAGCTGTAGAATTGAAGTGCAAGTGAATTGAATTGAAACTGGGAATCATGATTAACGGTGAAAATATATGCACACTTCTTTACGCGGACGGCATTGTTATCCTTAGTGAAAACGAGGAAAATTTACAGAACATGCTGAATAAAGTGAGTGACTGGTGTAAAAACTGGCGCTTGAAAATAATCCAACAAAAACGAACATCGGGCACTTTAGAAAACAAAGCCAAAATAAAACTGATTACCTCTTTAAAATAGGAGACGATATCATTAGTGTTACACCGAGTTATAAATACTTGGGTTGTGTATTGACCGATACGCTTGACTTCACGGAGACAGCAAATATATTAGCGGAATCGGCTGGTCCCGCACTTGGTGGCTTGTTAAACAAGGCTAATGCATTAAATGGACTTACATTTAACGTCTTCACAAAACTCTACGACACCCGTGTAATCCCGATGATGGACTACAGCTCTGGGGTATGGGGGTAAAAAATGTGACACGATACAGAACAGAGCCATCCGTTCGTTTCTAGGCGTCCATAAACATGCGTTGAACAGGGCGATACATGGCGATACTGGCAAGCGCCCATAATGCGACATCAACAGAACATGCTCCGCCTATGAGACCGTCTCGTAAAAATGCCAGATGACAGAATTACAAAGAAAGTATTTTTGTGGGATCACGCACACAGCCACGGATGGTGTTCGGACGTGAAACGTGTTTTTGAACAATTAAATTAACTTGACCTGTATGCTTCTAAATCCATGACCAACCTGTCGCTGGACAATTTGCTTTGCCATGCTAAAGAGACATTTACACGTATATATGCTGACCAATGGCAACAAGATCTCGTATCGCAACCCAAGCTCAGGACTTACAAATAAAACACAAACTCTGTGTGAAAATTATGTGTCTTTGCAACTACCAAAGCACTTGAGATCTTACATTGCTCAAATAAGAACAGGTACCTTGCCGCTGCAGATTGAAACAGGGCGGTTTAGAAACTTAATCAAAGTACTGACAGTACTGGTGTGACGATACTTTTGAAGAGGATTGATATAAAAGCATCAATTTAAGAAGATCTACATCATCACAGTTGTGTATGTGGGTACGAAAAAAAATGTTGGAACGAAAATTGTGGGTACGAAAAAATTATTCCAAAAAACATTCGGTTACCAAAAAAATTAAAGTACGAAAAAAAATGGGTACGAAAACAAAAATTGGGTATGAAAAAAATGGGGAACGAAAAAATTTTGGTACGGAAAATTGGGAGTACGGGGACGTAGTACCCCTGTGGAACTTGACCCACAATCGCACATTCTTGGCACTTTCCGTCAAACATCGGATAAGTACATTGAAGGCTATAGTATGAATACACATTTATGGCGTACCATTTGGGTCGAAAGTCAACAAGACCAAGTAGCTAAAAAGAGAACTGTACTTTTACGTACAATATGTATGTCGAAGCACATTTTGTATTTCGACGTACAAAATTGTAATTCGACGTTCAGTTTTTACTGACCCTTGAGTGTAAGCCAATCAGAGTACGCCTTAAATCTGTTGTTTTTACAGATATTTGACAATGAACATTATTATTATTATTATTATTATTATTATTATTATTATTATTATTATTATTATTATTATTATTATTATTATTATTATTATTATTATTAATATGCCCCCCTTCGAAAGAAAGGGGTTAGATTGTTTTGCACATGTCGCTCGGTCCGTCAATTTGTCGGTTGGTCGGTCGGTCAGTCCACCAGAGGGTTTTCGGATGATAACTCAAGAACGCTTACGCTTAGGATCATGAAACTTCATAGGTACATTGATCATCATTTGCAGATGATCCCTATTGATTTTCAGGTCACTAGGTCTAAGGTCAAGGTCACAGTGACTCGAAATAGTAAAATGGTTTCCGGATGATAACTCAAGAATGCTGAGGCCAAGGATCATGAATCTTCATATGTACATTAATCGTGACTGGCAGATGACCCCTTATGATTTTTAGGTCACGAGGTAAAAGGTCAAGGTCACATTGACTTGATAGAGTAAAGTGGTTTCCGGATGATAACTCAAGAATGCTTACACCTAGGATCATGAAACTTCATAGTTACATTGATCGTGACTGACAGATGACCGCTATTGATTTTCTGGTCACTAGGTCAAAGGTCAAAGTCACAGTGACCCGAAACAGTAAAATGGTTTCCGGATGATAACTCAAGAATGCTTACGCCTAGGAATGGTTTCCGGATGATAACTCAAGAATACTTACACCTATGATCATGAAACGTCATAGGTACATTGATAATAACTGGCAGATGACCCATATTGATTTTCATGACACTAGGTCGTAGGTCAAGGTCACAGTGACTCGAAATAGTAAAATGGTTTCTGGATGATAACTCAAGAATGCTTACGCCTAGGATCATGAAACTATATAGGTACATTGATCATGACTGGAAGATGACCCCTATTAATTTTCAGGTCACTATGTCAAAATTCAAGGTCACATTGACAAACAAGAAATGTGTTTGTCAGAAACACTATGTCCCCTTCTGCGCCGCTTTGATTTAGTTTTTTTGAAAGTTGACCTTGAAGGATGACCTTGACCTTTAGCCTCTCAAAATGTGCAGTTCCATGAGATACACATGCATGCCAAATATGAAGTTGCTATCTTCAATATGGCAAAAGTTATTACAAAATTTTAAAGTTGGCACAAACAGACCAACGGACAGACAGACAGGGCAAAAGCAATATGTCCCCCACTATAGTGGTGGGGGACATAGAAACGTATTAACACAATAGCTGCAACTACAACTGACAGCCCATATGGGGAGGGGCATGCATGTTTTACAAACTGCCATTGTTAATTATACCAAATTATGCGACTATCGACCGCTAACTTATAGATATTGAGCGTATTTATTGAACATTATTATTATTATTTATACCAAATTATGCGACTATCGACCGTTAACTCATAAATAGTGTGTGTATTTATTGACATGGCGTGACGGAATTAACCCCTGACTTATGCAAATAATGGTTAGCACAAAATACAACCAAACCAGAGAGTTTATTATACATTTTTAATGCCGTAGTCGTTTGGTTACCGTTGGGAATTTCCTACACAGTAATGCACTGGACCGTGATATTCCGCCCCGTATGGTCAATAAATACTCACAATATGCTTTATAATTTTAATTTTAAAAAGGTTACCTTGAATATTTTTCAAATGGGTATTTAATTTATTTCAATCCTTTAAATACTTAAAACTTATTTAAAATGTTTGTTTTTTTCAATTTTGATATTTATATCTATTTTGTCCTCAATTAAAAAAGAAATTTTAAACATTTATTATGAAATCTGAAGAAAAAGCGGCTCTTGAGAAAAGTGTTTTGATCGGCTGTTAAGAAAATTTGTACGTTGAAGTTCAAATTGTACTTTGACGTACAAATATATACTTTGAAGTGTATTTTATTTGGCAGTGGCTAGTCGTACGTCCCGTACTGCTAGACAAGAGGCTAACTGTACGACATCGTACGGGTAGACAAGAGTCTAGCCGTACGGCTCTGTTCGTATAGTCTTTCCACATTTGTATGTGTTTGAAAAATCTTTATTGACATCATCTAACCATGCATGTCCTAGATTTCAAAATAAAGGCCCTGGTCTGACACATTGGTAACATTACCCTAACAGAAATGAAAAGGTTGCCGCTATGTAGCGGCAATGTTTCGGCTACAAAGCCGCAGCCATTGTTTTGAAGCCACAAATACAAGCCAGAAAGTAGCCAATAGTAGCCGCTAGCGGCTACCTTGTGGCAATCAATGGCTAGTAGTGGCCGCTAGCGGCTCTTAAAGCCACTAGCGGCTCAAAGTAGCCGCTAGCGGCTTATAGTAGCCAGATGCTGGCCAGAACATATTCTTATATAAAAAAGTGCAATTATGAGCAAGATGGTGGCCACAACCAATACTTTAATATAAATCTTGAAAACACAAAAGTCTTATAATAGCCACTAGTGGCTCTTAGTAGCCAGAAGGTAGGTACAATTGTAGAATAACATCATATTTTGTATGATGTCATGACATCACTGATGATGTCATCAGATAAAAATCAAAATAGCTGAAGAATCTGACAAACAAAAAGAAGTTACTGGGAAAGAGTTAAAGTCATTGTAAGTAAGCTGTGGTGGTTAATACAGTTTCAATTGGTATATATTAATGAAAAAGCATGGATATGGAAATAAAAACCTGAATTATTGAAATTTTAAATATGATTATTCATACCCCAAAAAAAGGATGTCAAGTTTTAACACCGAAATTTTTCTTTAACATTTGATTAGGCTAAAACAAAGGTTTTGAATTAAAATCATGTTTTAATTCATGTGTTGAAGGTTTGTATCTATACTTATTTTTTATAAGATAATTTATTTTTACATTTCAATTGTTGTTGCTTTTAAACAAAAGCAGTAAAATTACATGTATCAGAGCAAGATTAATTTTACAGATTTGCCCCACTTCCCTTAGTGTCCTATATGGTCATTTTTTTCTGAACATTTGTCCTAAATCATGAAAAAACTTTCAGACAGCATGTTATTGTAAAATTAATAAACTAGTCAAAACTAAATCCAATTACATTTTACTTCAAATAATTAACAATTTATAACTATAGAATTTTAGGAAGTTTTTTAGTAGAAAATACATTGGTTTGCATTGTATAATATGGTATTGTAGGTTCATATATGTTCATGGCTGTCAAGGATTGCAATCGTTACACTCTGGAACAGCAGACGATTTATTTCATAAATCTTGCGGCTAGAGCAGAGCCAAAACTAGCAGCGGCAACCGAGCCGCAACTAGTAGCCAGAAATCTCATTTGAATACGAAAAACAACCTTGCTGCTACAAAGCGGCAACTAGTAGCGGCAACTGAGCCGCAATTAGTAGCCAGAGCAGAACAAGAACTAGCAGTCGCAACAAAGCCAGAACTAGTAGCGGCAACCGAGCCGCAACTAGTAGCCAGAAAGGTAATTTTATACGAAAAACGAACATGCGGCTACAAAGCCGCAACTAGTAGTTGCTACTGAGCCGCAACATTGCGGCAACTGAGCCGCTAATAGTTGCCGCAGGGCCTAAAGATTCGTAAGGGTTAACATTGAACTGTTACCAGTCTTCTGAAATTAATTTTTATTGACCTATGTAATGAAATCTAAATCGGGCACTGATTTATCTTGTTTTAAAACAGTCATAGATCAGTTACTAGTGTGGTCTCTCGGTAATGACCCCTTTTTGCTTACTTGTCACAACCTTAATACTTTCCACACTATAATAGGCTTAGAAAATCTGGATTTAGGGGATCTTCAATGGTACATTTACACTTTAGCTCTGTCACAAGATTGCTGGTAAAGTCAAGTCACATATTTCAATCTAGGCCATGTCAAACTCGAAGTGTAAAAGACAAATGCAAGATGCGTTCATTAATTATTGTCTCATTGTTTACTACTGCTGTGAGTTTTTATATAATATAATTGATTACCATCATGTCATTGTGATAGAAAATTCACATTATCTTAGTATATCAGGTTGAGCAGTTTTTTAGATAACAAAGTTGGCTTGTTTTCACTTCTGGGGATCAAACCGCAGCACAACCTTCTGCAATCAAAGACGACACTCTACCACTAGGCTTTTAGGAAGAAATGTGAAATTTTTCGATCTCTGGTCAGAGCAACCAAACCAAAAATTTAATCAATTATTGCAGACACGACATTATTGAGTCAGTTCATGAGAGATAATGGAAGATCACGCCCCCGGGAATCGCCTTAAGCAGTATTCACTTCTCAGCACGAAAGTGCTGGAGTCATTGATCCCGAGGGACCAGAAAAAAAAGCACTTGATTAATGTTCGAAATAAAATCATTTGATTAATGCCAACACTATTATTTGAGCCAGGTTACAGGGAAAGGACAGTCTAATCAGTATCCAATTAAACTATTTGTAATTGTCAGAAAACCGCTTTTAAGCAAACAACTTTCTAAGCGACTGCAGGCTGATCTAGATCCAAACTGGCCACAATCACCTTAATGTCTCTTTTACTGTGACACAGTTCATTTGACTTTAAAATGATGTCAAATACTAAAATAGAAAGAAGAAATAAAAAAACAGTAGTTTGAACAAAGTAAAGACTTTGTAATCAATGTTTTCAGGACAGCTTGGTATCGAAGTTGGTGATATGCAAATCCCATGTGATAGGTTGATATAGGATATCAAAGTCATTGAATAAGTCGCAAAATGCTCGAATACAATTTCCAAATCAAAATGTGACTTAAATTGAAAACTAAAAATACCTATTTTGCTGTGTCTTCAGATCCAAAATTAAGTCCTGCATTCACATCGAATATGTCCTTCAAATTCAATCCATCGTTGACATAAGCGGAGATTTAGTTAGTAAATAACTCATATATCCTAAATGACAGTTTCTAAATAGCAAAAAAGCCGATGAACGCTGTAAGAAAGTTTTTAAACACGAACGACAACTCTGCTGAAGAATGTGGGTCGCACTAAAACGCGGACAAATCTGAGGACGATATAGATTATAAATCATAATCTAAATCGTCCGCAGACTGGTCCGCGTTTTAGTATCTGGCGGATATATTAACAATGCTAATCAGCGAGGTATGCCGATTAGAAAAGCTGCTCTATCTCAATCGGACTGACTCGGTCTTTTACATAGCTTGCCATTGTGAAGAATTTATTCATGGTATGTTAACCTTGACTCGTTGCTGAAAGCAGCATCGTCAAGAATCGAAGATTGGCAATGCCTGCTGTGTAAAGATCCAAATCAGGTCGAAACAGAATACCAATTCTTATTTGAATGTCCATTCTTTTATTGTTTAATATTTTCATTTTATAACTGTGTATCAAATAGTAAACCAAACATGACTAACATCCAGTATCACGAGAGGCTAGCATGTATGCTGACTGATAAGAGACTTATTTATAAGTCTGCATTATTCATTCAAGATTGCTATATGAAACGATCGGAAGCATTATATGTATCCGACATAAACTAAAACAAACCATTATGTAAATTATATTACCTATGAAACTACTATTAGTTCTTTCTATATGAACTTGCAATACTATGATTGTAAGACCACTTGTAAATTATTGACACAAGTTATTGATCTTAACTATCAATGTTTATGCTTTAAACGATTTAACTCTTTTTATTATCGTGATCTTTCCTGCACTATTTTGATGTGATTTTATGACTACACTGATAACATGTCAACTCAATGACTCGTAAGCCATTCATATGGCTGGGTAGTACAATGTTTGGTTTATATATATGCTAATAATACTATTGATCGTATTATTGCTGTAAATACCAATGATTATTTATTTACTTTGCGTCACTTTAATAAAATATACAACTACTACTAAAATAAGCGATGGTGGTTTATTATTTGACAAACATAAGACCCGCGTGGACATTCGTTAACACATTTATTATGTTACTGCTTGTTTGTTTTCCAGTTCGGAGAGTACATAGAAGTTTGCATCTTAATATGAAAAGTTTCTGGACTCACAATGATGCGGTTTTATATTTTAACGACGTAAACATTTGAAACGGATGTTGTTTTAGTGTCATTAAAACTTTTCACGAAGGTTGTGTGTGCGGCATTCATACATATTGCAAGAGATCACGGTTACGTGCCCTGAATCATCTCATACTACCAACATGTGCTGAGGTCCCTGAGGAGTACTACGTCCACTCTTGAATAAATATGTTCATATTTCAAATGGCCATCGTTAGTCGCAATTTAAGCGACTAGGATAGCACGGCTGTTTCAAAATCGTGTTATATATATTATATATCTTTATATTCTTTATAACGTTCATAACCTCTATTAGATGAAGTAAATTTAATAAAGTTTTTGAAACGATTCTGTTAAAAAAGCAAATTACAATTTGATGAAATAAATTTAAAAAATAATACAGTTATTGAAACGGTTATGTTACCATAAATATGTATCACGTTTCGTTTAAGCAATATATATATACTTATTCGTATCACATTGAAGGAAAACAAACATACATAATCCTTTTTTACAAAACAGGTTAACATTTCTGAAAAACAGTTACACCAAAAACACTGTCTTTCATCACCACCGGAAATAGATAACCAGCGAAGCGAAAGTAAACATCACGCAAGAGGTAGTGCTCGTGAAAAGAATAAGTTTTACCAATTTTATCGCGAACGTTTTAAAAAAAAAAGTGTGACAAATTAATAGTGGACATATCAAACTTATATCGTAAGTAGTCGGAGTTCTTTATTAATACATTCGAGTGTTGAAATAGATCAATCATCAGCTACCTGGTACCGAAAATTAAGTTGATTGGGACATCTTTTTTCCTTTTGTCCGAGAAAAAAAATAAAATTGCCGAATCGTTCAATGGTGTGCAAATAGAATTATAGAAACTTTCGGTTTTTGCAAGCTTCAGCCCAAAAATCAAGTAAGTATGCAAATGTTTGGCTAAAATATAAACTTCGTTGTGTACGGCGAATAGAACCTGACGTGTACGGCGTATAGCAAAATAAAATTAAATTGTGTACGGCAAATAGTTTTGAGTTTGTAAGGGAAAATAAATGAAAATTTCGCAAAGAAATAAATAAATAAATACAATTATATTCTTTACGATGAGACCGTTTATGGCCAAAAAATACGTCTGATGCATTGTTGATATTTAAAAAAAATGTTTTGTATTACGGACACCTGCTACATAGAAAATAACAGGTTACTGCCTGATCTTTTTGCAATATATCAGGCAAGGCTTAGAATAATATATCGGCGAGGCCTTATTTGCACTAACACTGAACGATTACAAAAGATGTCATGCAATGGTCTAGAATATTGCTCATTGCATGTTTGCTGCTCGCATATATATAACCGCTAAAAACTGTACAGTCATAAATGGCACAGGGTTTTATCACATTCCGTTGTGTATAGAACCGTCTTATTATTATGGGCATACAGAGCGTTGACAATGGCACGTTTCTCCGACCCGCGAGTCAGACTCTTCTCCATGGAAATAGAAAATTGTCCCCAAGGATAACGTTGGGGAGAACACAATTAAAGTGTTTCGCTAGTATAATTCATTTAGTGTAAAAATCTTGTGGATCTTTGAAAACTAATTTGTTTTCTTTTACATTAACAATGTATATTGCGGTAGACTAAAATAACAAATTATTCGCGTCATGATCGTATTAAAAAATGGATTTACTTAAATATTTTTAAACAGTTTTCGTGACACAAATTTTCTCCAACATAGTAAAATAAAAACAGCATGTCCATTTGTTGCTAAAAGACGCAACATTTTTGACGATGCTGCGAAGCATCGTCTAAGTTATCATATCATGAAAAAAATCTTCACAATGGCAACCTATGTAAAAGACCGAGCCAGTCCGATTGAGATAGCTCGATTTTTCTAATCGGCATACCTCGCTGATTATCCCTGATAAAGGTATAGAAAGCTCAGCTATAAATAGGACAGCATATTCTGGGAAAAGATTTAATAATAGTTTGAAAACGTTAAATTTAAATCAGTTATATTAAATCCATTATATGTTTATAGATCAATGAAACAACTATGCATTTTCTGTATTGTATTGAAATTTGTCATGAATCAGTAAATAAATTGCGAATTAAAACGTGTATAATTAACTTTCAACGCGATCATGAGTGTAAAGAAAACGAATTATTTCAAACCTCTCATTTGTAAACGTTGAAGCGACTATGGTATATAAACAGCATAAATATAGCCGTATCATATCTGTGATACTCGCTCTTCTGCGTGCTTTCTTATTTTGCATATTTTATAAACTTTTCATACATAAATTACAGAGCCACATCAGTGCAAATACTATGTTTGACAATTCATTCGTTTGTTGGATATTGTTTGCTGTTTTAAACACATATTAGGTCATATCGCGAAGATTTAGTTAACCTTATCATGCGTTCATGGGCGAACTCACGTATTCAAGTGCTCTAACGACTATGTGATCATACCCACTTTCGATCGGGAATCATCATGAAATTATTGCCGTACTTAACGAACAAACATGCCTTAGCTTATTGAATTAGAGAAAAAGAACGATAATCAAAAGAGAAAACG
Organism: Dreissena polymorpha; assembly: GCF_020536995.1. Taxonomy (NCBI): domain Eukaryota; kingdom Metazoa; phylum Mollusca; class Bivalvia; order Myida; family Dreissenidae; genus Dreissena; species Dreissena polymorpha. The sequence continues at coordinate 49,852,038 of NC_068359.1, read as the reverse complement.
TATATGTTCATGCACATGGGATTGTGAAATCACGTCCGTACACATAGCATCATTAACTTAGGAAAGGAAACAACGAAATATAAAGTTTGGTATGACATACATGTGAAATTAAAGAGCATGGTGAAATTAAAGAGCATGTCAAGTTTTGACTTTATATGCTGAAACGTAATGTTATAACCCACAAACGTTTTACTGTAACAGACATTTTTTTAAGATAATTGGTGCAGAAAATACACGTCGAATACCTTTTTAAAGATATTTCTTGTTATATTTGATCGAGAATGTAACCCGCCTCCCAGTTTCGCTGAAAGGATCAAGTTCCCCACGGGTACTACTTCCCCGTACCCCCATTTTTTTTTCCGTACCCTACATTATTCGCACCCATTTTTTTTTCGTACCCAAATTTTGCTCGTAACCAAATTTTTTTCGTACCCATTTTTTTTCCTACCCAAATGTTTTTCTAACCAAATCTTTTTACGTACTTATTTTTTTTTGGCATAATTTTTGTACCCAACATTTTTGTACCCATTTTTTTCCTACCCAAAATTTTCGTACCAAAATACACAATAGTGGTGATGTAGATAAACTTAAATAGATGCTTTTATATAAATCCTCTTCAAAAGCATCGTCACACCAGTACTGTCAGTACTTTGATAATGGTATAGGTTTATGTTATTATTGACTATGTACCCAGAAATGCATTCATCGCATAAATGTCAGTTTACAGGCGGAGCGTAGACCCATTGTGTGTATTTGTCTGTATGTACTTTTTTCTTGGCTCTAATTAAAATAAGTTCGGTCTGATTTTGGTGTCTATGTCTTGGCGCTTATCAGACTTTGCCTAGTCTCATTGATTTCCTTAGATGGGTTTATATCTCTGCCTTAATCAGGCTTAGTTTAGCCTCATTTTCTATTTGGATGTCTCTTTTTCTGGGCTCTGATAAGACTAAGCGTAAACGCATTTTGTCTGTCATTGTGTGTATTTTTCATGGCTCGTATCAGACTAACCTTAGCAGAAATTTATTTCTGTAAATATGTTTTTTTTTCTGGTTTAAAAAATACACCATTTATTCCAATTATTCCGTAGATGTTTCTTTTTCTTGTCTCTAATCTAGGTCGGAAATAAAACGATCTATTGGGGGTTTAAACCGGTTATAGAGCGCTCAACCTCACACTTGGCCTAGCAATATTCATGATGCATATAAGTGTAAAAAAAAATTAACCTCAGATCATTGCAACTCAAATTAAACAATAATAATAGGGAATTAAAACGCATTTAATTAAATTACCCTTTAATTACTCAATGGTAGGAAGGAGACCAAAGCAACAGAGTTACAATTTTTTTGAGGAACGATTAAATGAAATAACGAACAAGTGTCAACTATATCCCTTCTTTTTAGAAAAATATTTCAAGGGTATATCAGTTGAATTGCACGTCTACAAATCTTAAAGCCAAACAGCAAGGTCTTGCAATGTGCTCATCTCTAAATGCATTCACTCTGTTAAACAAGTACCTCTAACCATTAGTAATGCAATATGCGTGTTTGAAATACGTGATTATATATGTTCAGTGGTGCGCAGTTTGAATATACATTATAAATGTATACACTATACAAATCACAAATAAGTTATTCGTTATGCACATATTTCTAAATGTTTTGGGTTCACGCATGCAGCGACTGAAAAACTGATGTAAGAAGCCAAATAAACAACATATTGTGCCGATCCTTCTCGTGACCTGAGTATAAGAGATACTTGCATTAGAGACATGTTTAGATACTTAATATTTATACACGCTAACTGAATGTCATTACAATTGCGTGTGTCAGTAATTGGTAATTCACATCTCAGTTTGATAATTTACTGTCATCAATAAAGCTTCTTTGAACGACTTGCCGAAGGTACTTTTTTGTATCCAGGAGACAAAAACTCATCTTAATAATAACATCAACAGAGGGCTTAGAAAGCACGAACGTGTTATTTTTCTCAAACACGTTTTAAAGGGATTGTCCTTCTAGACGTGCAATTCTTACAGATACTCACGTGTTGTACGCGTGATTAATTTATCTTACTCTCATTTACATCAAATTGCAAGTGATGATTTGTTACTGCATGCTTAGTATTTTATATTTCTCTAAAATATAAAATAGTTTGAATTCAAAACAACTGAGCTGGCCATATGGCATAACCGTGGCAGGTTATTTACGCATGTTGCAATACAACGGTCCTGATTGGGAGCTTATTTCATCATATCTTTAAATAGAACCATATGCCGAAATTCATTTGACACTTTAGAAAATTTCAAACGTTTGTGTTTATGACTCTTATTGTCTATATTACCCACCCATAATTTGGTTTTAAAAATATAAATCGGGAATATATGGGATTATTGATTAACAGTCGATTAATCCAATTGTTAATTGACAATGCAAACTAATTAGCAGGTGTTAACCGCGTTCACAAAGTTGTCATTAATATTTATTTTCGGTTTCGTTACCGTTTTGAAGAATCCGCTATTGTTTTGATTTATTTAATGTTTGGTGTCCTTGGATATTTAACGACATCAAAAACGTTGTTGCTATTACTCATTGTTGCGGTTAACAAAGAATTCCAAAATGCGAAATGATGTTGCATCATGTGCGCCAACTATCCAACCGGCTCTCATTATATTATAAGCAGACGGCAAATGTTGATTCTGATTGGATGATTAAATTACACTGTTACTGTTTAAGACATTACCTCAAGTGATCGGTGACTGATTAGATAATTGATTGCACTTTGTTATCGGATTATAAGCAATACACAGTGTACAAACACATGGTCAGCATGTTTATTCTACGTATGTCTGTCAATAAACCGGGCTACCGCTCTTATAGATTTATAGTAGTCCGGCGGGCGTCAGCTGGAAAATTTCAGTAGCCCGATGAAAAATTTTGGTAGCCCCCGGGCTCCGGGCAATGGATTTGTCGGACACTGCATATGCCGAAAACCCACAAATATTGGAAGTCTCAAATCATCTCAGATTCTTGTTTGATGGGAAAAACACTACATAATAACACCCGCATTGAAAATTGGGGAACACATTCCAAAATTATCTGTTACCTTACATTTACATCATGTTAGTTATTGGACTAGAAGGCCCGGATCGATGAAACCACTCTAGGGTATATAAAAATTGTCCTTGAAACAGTCGTCTTTTTTGTCACCATTCCACAGCAACATTGAAAAAATAAATACTGTATGCTTACTAGAGTGGGTTTATTCAATTAACTTCACAGAAGCTTTGTGTGCGTGTTTTTCTCAATAATTGGATTCGAACGTTTTGAGACCGTACAGTTTATTCGTATTTATTTGAATCCACATGACAGGCAAATACAATAATAAAACTGAAGTAATGCGATTTTGAAATGATCATTATATTTTTGGATTTATTAGTCTGGTATAAATATACCGACTCTTTATACTACATTATTATTGGTATGTTTTGTATTTAATAATTTATGTCTGTAAGTTGCGTTTTAATTATTTGATGACGCTTTTGTAAACACACACACGATATGACAACACGCATTGAACATATTTGCCAGCAAAATACTTGGATTTAAATAGGCAAAAAATACACTTTTAGTATTATGTTTAGAGTTTATAAAGATAGTTAATATGTATTATTAACAAATATAATACGCAACATATTTATCACAAATAGCAGATTCCAATGTGAGAAGATAATTATTTAAGAATATATTCATCAATAAGTTGGTATGTGACCTTATACAGTGTAACTGGTAATTAACAAAATGGGAAATGAAAAAAGGGAAAAAAATACTGCTATTTATATGCATTTATCCGATCTTATTAAAGCGCCAAATCAAACTACAATTTAATCAGTGGGTTAATATGCGAGTTCAGTGGCCTAGTCAGAGGCACACTCAGTCAATGCTAGCCTGTGCAGTCCGCACAGGCTAATCAGGGACGACATTTCCGCTTTTATGGTATTTTTCGTTTGAAGGAAGTCCCTTCTTACAAAATATCTTGTTTATGCGGAAAGTGTCTTATCCCTGATAAGTCTGTTCGCACTGCACAGTCTTATCTGGGACGACACTTTACACACATGCATTATGCCCAGTTTTCTCAGAACACGACACATATAATCTTTGTTCATACTTGAGACAATATATTATTAACTTTAAATTGAACTATTGATTATAATAAAACAAACGCTTTGGCTATTAAGGTATTGCAATAACATTTCATTTATTAGTACAGTAAATATAGCAAACCAGAAACAAAAAACGAATAATCGACTTTGCTAAGTCCAGGAAGACAAATGACCCTGGATTAATTCTTATCTAAATTGTAGGGTTGACCTGCTATAGGACCCTAGTGATTTCAACAAAATACCTGCGTGCGAAAGGTTACATCGGTCTCTTAGAACACAAAGCTAAAACAAATGACCCAATCAGAGTTCGATGCTTCTAGCATTCCGTAGTATCGGACCTCTTATTGAAAACATCTAAAATATTTTAAGTGAAAAATATAAAAAAGCACAAATGTTTAATACGTAAATCGATAGTAAAATGTGTATTGCTTTGACAAAATACTTGCTAGACTAAGCTCCTATTGGAATCAGTATCATGTACACAGTTTATCCAAATAGAAGACCTTCTCATTGGTTACTCAGGTTTGTTACAATGCGCATGTTCTTATTCTATAAATAGTTTCATAATAGAAAAACGAAGCTCCCGTTAATGTTTCTCTTAAAATAGGTTTATAGTTGTTCATAAATACGCAGCTTATAAAAAATTTGATTAACCAAACACATACTAACACAGTTATGTGTCATCATAATATTTTCCTGGAATACCGTAATTTCTCTATGTTTTCGAACACTCTAAGTTTTCGGACAACCCTTTTTTTAGCATAAATAATTATTTTCCGTGACTCTTAATGTTCGGACATACGAGTTTTTGTCCATAATTAATGTCTTTAAGTTTTCGGACAGTATATCTTACAGCGCTATTTTACCAAATTTCGGTCCAGTTTTCGATATCTAATGACACTTCGATCATGGGGTTTTACAACCAGATTAACATAAAAAAAATCATGAGAAAGATCGACGTAATAGTCGAAAATGATTGGATAATGAAATCAAACTTCCAAACATGGAAAACAATTTAATGTCCAGAACTTATTTTTTTTTGGTCAAAGTCACAATACAATGATGGTGGCCGATATTATATGAATAAGGGATATGACGTTTTTCATGCAAATGCCAAGTCGAACACACGTCATAGATTAACGTGTCAGTTATAATTAAATCGTATTTTATTTCGTAATTTAATATATAAAAGGTTACATTAAAGCAAGAGTTAGCAAGTTAATGACTAGCTCATACAATAGCAAACTAAGACAATGCATTTATGGAAATTATCGATGTACACGATTGTTAAAACATCGAGGTCTGCGATGTGGAATACGGCGTAATGTAAAGTAAGGGTGGACATATCATCTGCATGGTAAGTTTGCATATACATTTGATGGACGCATGTTATTTGCTCGACTATTAAGAAAATCACGTGAACTTGTGTAATTGAATATGTGTTATCACATTCATAAAAGTAAATGAGATTCTACACATGCTGACACTTAATTCACAAAACACAAAATATGAATGATTATACAATAAAATATTAGCCATAACGAAATTAAATATCTTGTTGTTGTTGTTGTTCAAACAGATACCGGCTGTTATGCCTCAATAAACGTTTAGGTACTTGCTTGTGACCTGTCTTTATGTATGCTACTTGATTAATGTACTTTTCTGATTGTTTCTTTCTATAACATGACCTTCGTTGAGCTAGAGTACACATATCATGCGTGAAAAGCATCGTGTAACAGATCGGACGCGATGCATTTATTGTCCCATTATTGCATATAAAAAGGCCTGTTATAAACAAACGAAATTGATTGAAAACATTAACTCAAAATGACGGTTTTTGATTATCATACATAGGCATATGTCTTACTCTCTAAAGCAAACAATAAATTAAACTGCAAAACTAATTTCCATATTTTAACTAATTTTGTGGCGAATATTAAGTAGAATTAGCAGTATTATCATAGGGCAAATTAAAAACAAATCGTGTACAAAAATCCATCGCTTGCAGATAGAAATAGAGACTAATTATAAGAAAAACGCCTGCGGCCCGATTGGGATAGTGCTTTAGAAACACTTATTTGACTGTATGATATCATGTATGACAATATTTAAATCGTTTGTTGAACACCAAAATTCGTTTAAATTAACAAGTATACGATGATGTATTAACGGTAAAATGGCAAATAGTTATATTCTATTACTTAGGTCGCCGTAGCGTAATGGCTATGGTGTCTGCCTAGCGACCGAGAAGTCACAGGACCGATCCCTGCTGTGGAATCGTTCTTTACATCTCCCCAAAAGTACCGGTTCTAGACTCAGGAAACGGACTCGAGAGCATTTGAAATAGACATAAAACAACTGGGCAACTTACGATTGTTTATTGGTAAACGGTTCCTTAATATTAATTTTGAAACAGTTTCATACATGATAAATGCTAATATACAAAATTGTTGCTTGCTGACACAAAATGTATTCTTGATCACAATTGCTCAAACCTAATGCATTAAAATCCAAAAAGCATACATATTATCATGAATACTTGGCATGCCAGTGCCTCACATAGAATTTTAACATTCGTTGTTTTCAAAAAATTAAACCCCCAAAGAGTTAAGCAATTGCGCGATAAAGTTTATTAAAAAAGCAATTTATTTATCAACAAGAATATTATTTGAAACAATACCCATCATGTTTACATCAGATCTGTACAAATGCAAACACAAATAACAAAGCACTGTACTCCTATTCCACATATTTCACTGAACGTTACATATAACCCAAGGGACATATTCTAAGATGAATCGTTTTCGAATTGTCATCATGTTCCCAGAGGAGCTAACATACAAGTACACATGAAGGCTTAGCTGGGGTGAAGAACTGTACACATATATTTAACTGCATGTTAGCGTTGCATCAAATTTGTTGAAACAAATAGCATTTATGCAAAAAGATTGCAGATTCGTTTCAATGTGATATGTCTAATATCAGTTATATCATTTGAATTAGTGTTCAATTTTTGACAGCGAATTTAAGAAAATAACACCGAGTTTAAAAAAGGACTATTTTGCATGCTGATATAAGCAACTATCATATACTATTTACAGAAAGCTACTTAGAATAATGCACAGGTTAATTTATTTGCAAATATGAAAAATGGTTGCAAGAAGATACATCCTAATATCTGGTTTACCCCTGTGTGTACTAGAATGATGCAATACAAATTATTATTAGTTTATACATTGGAGCACTTAATTTGTGTGGACATTCAACACCAATTTAGATCCTAAATACAATAAAACATACACAGTCCAAACACAATATTCGTTTTTATCAGACATGACAGAAAAAAACGCCTGCTAGTTAATTTCATTTCCGAATAGAATGCTTCAAAAAGCGGACACGTAGTTAATATTTCATGCTCTGCATCGCAATTACACCTCAATTATTGTAATGGGAAACGTTTTCGAATTGGTCTGAAATACAAAAATAAGCGATAGTTGTTTATTATTTGACAAATATAAGAATCGCGTATACATTCGTTAACACAGGTATTATGTTATTGTTTGTTTGTTTTCCAGATTTGAAAGTGCATAAAAGTTTGCATCATATTGTTGAAAGTTTCTGGACTCGCAATAATGCGGTTCAATATTTTAACGACGTAAACATTTGCAACGTATGATTATTTTCAGTGAAATTATAAATAGTTCACGAATGATGCGTGTGCGGCATTCATACAAACTGCCAGGGATCAAAATTATTTGTACTGAATCATCTCACACGATTAACTTGTGATTGATCCCTCGTGGAGTAATAAGTTCACTATTAAATACAGATGTTCTATTTCCGATGGCCATCGTTAATCGCAATTTAAGCGAATAGAATAGCACGGCTGCTTCAAAAATCGTGTTTGTATATATGCTTATATTGTTAAAAAAGGTTCATTACCTCTATTACATATATTAAATTTAATTTAGTTATTGAAAAGGTTTTGTTACCATGAATTTATATCACGTTTTGTTTGAACATTATATATTTACTTAGTGCTATCATATGGAAGCAACCAAACATACATAATACTTATCACAAAACCGGTTGACGTTTAACTTATTTAAAAATAGTCATGCCATAAGAAATACAATAAAACAATTAAAGCATTGGCCAAACCATAAAGACACCATCAAAATGACCATAGTAATACCAATTAATACATTTACTAATACCGACAAGATACAAATAAAAATATCCGTAATAATAACCATTTTAAGAACGAAAACTACCTAGACTATATCTACACATGTAAACATACACAATGCAGACAGCATAACCTAAGTAAGACCGACGGCTTAAAACGACCGCATAAAAATAGTACCACCGCAAAAATAACGATACTAAGACCTAAGACGACTTAACTGTACAAAATATACCAGCTTTAACCTGTCAATATAAGTTCGAATGCACAATAAATTTGTGGATTGCTAGTGCAATTTGTTTGCAACTCATTTAGTGTTAAGATCTTGTGGATCTTTAAAAAAATAAATTAGTTTTCTTTTACATTTACATTATATATTGCAGTCAACTAAATCATTTTTAATCATTCGCGTCACGATCGTATACAAATGGCATGACTCAAATCTTTTTTAACAGTTTTCTTGACATATAAATTGTCTCCATTTCCGGCATGTCCATTTGTTGCTAAGCAGAGACAGCGTTTAAATGGTGTAGCTTTATGTCATTACTCGGAAATGCATTCATCTTATAAATTTCTTTTTACATGCTAAGCATAGACCAGTTGTATTTCTTTCTATAGATGTATCGTTTTCTTGGCACAGTAAGTTTAGCCTGTTTGTAGGTGTTTATGTCTTGGCGCTCATCTGACATTGCTTAATACCATTGATTTCCTAAGAGGTGTTTATTTATCTGCCTTAATCAGACTAAGTGTAGCCCAATTGTCTTTTTGTAGATGTCTCCTTTTCTGGGCTGTAATAATATTAAGCTTAGACATATTGTGTCCTTTTGTATTCTTCAAGGCTATCAGACTTACGTTTTTTGGTAATAAGTTTTTTTTCATGGTTCATGGTTCAAAACAGACAACAGTTATTCCAATTGTTACGTAGATGTTTATTTTACTTGCCGCTACTCTAAGTAGGGAATATACCGATCTATCCTTTGAAGTTAAAAACCAAACAGACAACGCCGAATAATTTAAGATGATCCGTTTACACATTATGATGTGAATGTCTCTTTCTCGACTCTAATTATGCTTAGTTTAGACCCTTGTCTTTTCGTACGTGTGTCTTCTTTTTTGCTCCAATCAGACAGTTCATCACAATTGTTTTTGTATATGTATTTTGTTCGTGCCTCTTGTATAAGCAGCGTATTAATCAACATATTCTTCGAAATTAAACACCAACCAAACAACGTTGCATTACATAATGAATCTTTTACAATACACAGTCAGAAATAAATATTGTAATCAACAGGACACACACATAAGCAAATATGCTGGTCCTTTATTGCATTTTGGTATAAACAATTACCGTATACGGATGCAAGCCATTTTCAATAAGTGTCATTCATCGCAAGAAACTATGTATGCATAGCAGATTGCTCATTGTCAGCAGTTGTCACAAATCTAATTAGGAAACGCGCCTCGTTAGTTTGCAAAACATCCATTGACCTTATCTGAAATGGATGGATGCGATGTGATTTAAATCTGGGCTGCTTTTCACATCGTAATATATTTTATTATCGTGGACGTACTTCAACTCTCGTTATATCATTTCAAGCGCCTTGAATTGTAAGTTTAATAAGCACACATAGGCAATGATGTGAACATGCAATAAATAAAGATATGTCGTTCAATATATAGAAGTGAAACCCCACCTACAGGAGCAGTATTGCATTCTCATTATAACCAATTAGTTGGTCCTTTATTTAAGGCAAGTGACCAATTGATACAAAATTACGAAACAGCACAATGCGAAACAACATACTCACATAGAAGAATAAAGCTGGGGTCACCGCATTGGAACGGTCAATGAAAAGAATTGGGAGTTTTAACCGGTTATAGAGCGCTCAACCTCACACTTGGCCCAGCAATATTCATTATACATATAACTCAAAATAAAATTTAACCTCATAGCATTGCAACTCAAATGAAACAATATTAAAAGGGAATTAAAACGCATTCAATTAAATTACCATTTAATTACTGAATGGTAGCAAGAACACCAGAACAACAGAGTTACAACTTTTGAGGAACGATGAAATGAAATTACGAACAAGTGTCAACTTTAACCCTTCTTTTTAGAAAAAGATGTCAAGGTTATATGAATGTCAATACAATTAAGTCTGTCAGTAATTGGTAATTCGCATCTCAGTTTGACCATTTACTGTCATCAGTAAAGCTTCTTTAACGACTTGCCGAAGGTACTTTCCTGTATCAAGGAGACACACACTAACTAAATAATAACATCAACGAAGGGCTTAGAAAGCACAAAAGTGATTTTTGCTCAAACAAGTTTTAGACGTACCATTTCGTGTAGTATGTGTGATTAATTTATCTTACTCTCATTTATATCAAATTTTAAGGGATGGTTTGTGAATGTATGCTAAATATTTTATTTTTCATCATTTCTGTATAAGATCATATTTCTAATAGATAAAATTGTTTGAAGATAATTTCATGCAAATTGTGTATTTCGTCTGAATGCAAACTTACAAAACTTGTTGAACGTATGCTTGATATTATAGTAAAATATACAGTTTCGTTACCTGTCAGGATAATGCGTTGGAAAACAACAATATACAGTTTCATACACATTTTTAACATTACCAAGTTGTATAAAATCTTAGCGCCAAGTTCACGTGTTGCCTAAATGCCCAAAAACTGAACTGGACATTAACCCATTCATGCCTAGCGTCTAGAAAAAAGGCCTTGGCAAACAGCGTAGACCCAGATGAGACGCCGCATGATGCGGCGTCTCATCAGGGTCTGCGCTGTTTGCTTAAAGGAATTTCTGTAAGAAGTATTCTAAATATAGAAATCAAAATACTAGACATTTCTACCTTTGGCAATAAATTGATCCAATTTAGAAGGATGGGTGAGTCCATTAGGCATAAATGGGTTAACCGAAAAAACACACACTTATATTGGAAGTCTCAAAGCAACTCTAAGGCTTGTTTGACGGGAAAAACACGACATTATAAAACACGCATTAACAGTTGGTGAACAAATTCCAACTGTTACCTTACATGTAAATTATAGGACTGAAAGGTCCGGATCAATAAAACCACTCTAGGGTAAATTAAATTTGTCCTTGAAACATTCTTCTTCTTCATTATTACCATGCCACCGATACATTGAAAAAAAAGCTGTTATCAACAAACTAACGTGAGTTAATTCAATTACTTTCACAAAATTGTTGTTCGCATATTTGTCTCAATTATGGAGTTCGCATCTAGTGAGGCCGTATAGTAAATTCGTATTTATTTGAATCCAGATGACGAGGTAAATACAATACTACTACTCAAGTAATGCCATTATATTGAAATGATCATAATGCTTTTGCATTTATTAGTCCTTTCTGAATAAATTTACCGACTCTATATAAAAAATTAATATTGGTATGTTTTGTAAATTAATAATTTATTTGTGATGCGTTTTAATTATTTGATGACGCTTTTGTTAAACGCACAATATATGTAAACACTTTTCACAATATGCGCAAGCAAAATTCACGGATTTCAATTAGCAATAAATAAAACTTAAGTATTATGTTCAGAGTTATTAATTATTCACACATATAAAACGCATTAAATTTAGCAACTCAAAATCGAACCTAGTGGCATTTGGTCCCGCGATAAAATTGCCTGTGTAGGTGTGTGAATCATTTCAGAATCATTTCAGAATTTAATAGCTATTGCGTGCCTTTTATCAGCGAATAATTGCTGGTACATTTCAATCATGTACTCGATGACAATTTGTTGGTTCATTTTAATTGTGAGTGCAGCAACTCGAAATCGAGCCTATGGGTATTTGGTCCCGCGATAAAATTGCCTGTGTAGGAGTGTGAATCATTTCAGAATTTAATAGCTATTGCGTGCCTTTTATCAGCGAATAATTGCTGGTACATTTCAATCATGTACTCGATGACAATTTGTTGGTTCATTTTAATTGTGAGTGCAGCAACTCGAAATCGAGCCTATGGGTATTTGGTCCCGCGATAAAATTGCCTGTGTAGGAGTGTGAATCATTTCAGAATTTAATAGCTTTTGCGTGTCTTTTATCAGCGAATGTTCAAGCGTTCAATTTGAACTGTGTTGGTTATAACGTAGATTGGTCAAATAGTTTTGCTACATACCGATAAGCGAATAATTACTGGTACATTTCAATCATGTACTCAATTGCAATTTGTTGGTTCATTTTAATCAAGAGTGCAGCAACTAGAAATCGAGCCTAGTGGCATTTGGTCCCGAGATTATATTGACTGTGTAAGAGTATGAATATTGCAACTGAGCAGCGAGTATTTGTGTTATAACCAAAGCCGGGACTTGCACCCAGATTTCTTCTCCCTCGAAGAAGGAAAAGCGTTCTGCGTTGAACTACTGTGGTTGTGTTAACACGTTTCATACAAGCTACATGATCAAGAGGTGTCACTCAACGTTTTATACGGGCTTGTGACCGTTCTTTTCACAGCAAAATGAAAAGAGCCGCTTTACCACCTTGCAATATGCAATACGGACTAGCATACTAGCAAACCATATAGCCTTTACTTTTGCCATGCATTAACAAAGAAACATTGGCCTTTCGGCGATGGCTAAACCTCAGAAATCCCATTCAAATAAATATTTTTCACATTTTGCAGAAATGTTCTGTTGCATAATTTCTCAAAAATATCCTAAATCAGATAATATACAATAACACGTGGACATCTGTTCCAGTATCTTGCAAGACGAATAACTATTAGTGGAGCTGTAACATAGCACAACCTTAGATATGCTACGGCCTTCCAACTGTGTTATTTTACCAAATATGTTAGATTGATCAGACACGACAGATTTTCATACCAACTACACGTGAACAAAACACGTTCGTATCAAACTGCAAAATTGCATTGTAGTGATTGCAGACCACCTCCTGCTGAGAATTGTCTTCTACTATACAATACATACCAATCATGACTGCATCTCACGACCAAATCAACAACGCAAGCTATCGACAACCTCATCTGTGGTGCTAACATAGAGATATATTATAGCGTATGTTTAACCCGTTTTGTCGTGATATGAATTTAGTCGCATGTGCCCGTTGAAAGCATGTGTTTGTGCCTACTGATTTGAAACATCAACACCTTTACTATACATTGCTACACACCAATCTCGACTACATTTCACAATCAAATTAAACATACAAGCTAGCTAGCGAAAAGCTAAAACGTTTTAGCAGCGTTGAAGCGACACTGCTTTCCAAAATATTCAAGCAGGTGTATGAATGTGCTTACAGGTCTGTAACATTGATGCTACTATACTATATATTACATCTCACAACCAAATCATAGCGTTGAAGCGATACTGCTTTTCAAAATATTCAAGCAGTTGTGTAACTTACTGTCGTTTCAAAATGAGAACATTCGAGTTGTTGAGTTTCAAATACGGTTGTAGACTGTAGTGTAGCGTAAGGTTTTTAATTGGGATTGCTTTGCAGTATTTCAAAGTTAATGACCATACAATGAAAGTCATAAAACTGCGTTTAGGGTTTTTATCAATTGTGCTAGCAATTCTGAGAATGTCATGAAAGTCTCTCAGACCGATGTATATACTTTTTTTCATCATATCACCTCATATCGAAAGTCAAAATAATATCCTAACGTCATTTATGTTGTGTGTTTTTATTCGAATATTCTACAACATCAATAGACGTTCCTCATTGAAAGACAAGTTATACCAATAACGAGCCGTTGTACAAAATGTGTATGCAGTCAAAAGCGAGTAACTGCTTTAAGTTTACGAGTCACTCAATGTTAGTTTCAACACGAGTAGTTCGTAAGGCGCAATTAATGTTCAACGCAACATTGAGTAGCATAGTTTGTGTCCATATGGCAAATATCTTATAACGGTTAGTTGTTTATATAGTTTTTTTATCATTTCACCTCAAACTAAAGTTTGAAAGTTTTTTGCTTTGTACGATTGAAAGCTAGTGGTGTCACTCGGCGTTTTCACGGACTTGTGACCGTTCCTCTTGTCTGAGTACAAGAGAAGTCGCCTTCCCACCCCAGCCCTAGCAGACTTTGTGCATTGAAGCACTTAATAGAAATGTTATTGCTCGGTCATCGGTCAGGTTCGGTCAACGCGTGCCTGCGTTTCTGAGAGAGCCAGATTAAGATATTTCGTGTCACCGTACGAAAATACCATGGTGTCGCATAGCAAAGCACAGGCATGTCACCATGCGTGCCTACCACCCTTCCAACAGCGCAACAATGTGGTGTTGAAAGGATTCCCAGATAGTGTCGAAAGTATTGACGGTCATAACGGGGACGAGTTGCTTTATAGCGCCTCATTTCGTATTGACTTGCAACCCCGCCCTAGACCGCTACACAGCTAAATGGGCAGGACTCCATCTGACTATCAATCTCAGCGGTCATAGTTTTGAAAAGCGTCTGCTTGTTAATTGTTGGTATTTTGGTACTTGGAATCTCTTGTGCCCAAGTAGACTTAAAATTGGTTTTATAGATCATGCAATCATTAACTGGTTGGTAGTTCTAACAGTGCGTCAAAATAAGCACCGTGAAAACATTTTAGCACCGAAATACCGAGGTGTTTACCCCCAAGTGCTATCAGTGCGCTTCACACTTGTGGAGTCTTAAACCCCTCGGCCGCCCAAACACAGTTAATGACTGTTAATGTTTATTTTTTGTTTGATTTTGGTATTGCATAGTTTAAACACAAACACATACATCAATACATCAATATTGCTGGCCAGCGCAATAAAACAAGGAAAAAAAAGGTAGGAGAACAATCTCCTTTAGTTTTCATGTAAAAACATAAACATAAACATACACACTGTCAACACTTGCCACTTGCAACACCGAGTTCGTTTCAGTGCAGAACGTACACATTTTTCGATCGACACACATTCGCAATGTTACATGGATTCACAAAGTAACATGGATTCACAAAGTTGCACTGATGTCCATACACGGGCCAATGTTCAAGTTATCGGTGCGATGGACCCACGGTTTTGTCGCAGCTATACGCCACACGTATGTATTGACTACTCGGTGTCCACATCAAGGTTTGGATATTGGCACTGAAAATAGAAAAGCAAATTGTGTTAAACAGTAAACGATGAAAGTAAACAGCCTGAAATGATAAAAACATGCATGTGTAATATACCATGTATCAAATAAAATAGTAAACACAAACTGCTAAAGAAAAACACACAACTCTACCAACTGTTTAACTGATACTTACTTTTTTGTTTTGTGTTGCATGTTCAGGCGCCTTTCTGTCACTGCTCGTCTAGCAGTACAGCTGAAATGAAATAGAAAGCATGATCAGAAACTTTCATTGTAATTGTACAACTTACAATTTATGTGCACAATTTTGCATTTAAGTATAACATACAGTAAAACAATTTCAATCAATTGTTCAACTAATACTCACTTTTTTGTTGTGTTGTTTCCACAAAGGCGCCTTGTTGTCACTGCTCGCCTGGTAGTAAAGCTGACTCGTCAAGTAGTAGAGAACACTCGTCTAGCAGTAAAGCTGAAATGAAATCGAAAGCATGATTAGAAACTTTTGAATGTGTTTGTACAACTTACAATTTATAAACACAATATTGAACTGTAACAGTAAACATGAAACAGATAACAATTTTACTTACCTATGTTGTCTTCGCTGAAATACAAAAGTCATGTTCATAGCAATCATAGCATATTAACACACAATGAATACAACTCAAAACTTTTAGTAAGAAACTCAGTACTTACTTTGTATTTTGTATCCAATCCCTCTGCGGGCAATCTTCTTCAGTCCACAATCGAGCTGAAATCAAGACTCAATGCATACATGTAAATTTTGCCAAATAACAAACAGAACTGTGAACCAAAACTTTAACTAAACAAAACTAACTTTTCAACTGTAATGGTACTCACCTCTGGCAACTGAAATCATACAGACATTTTGCATAGCACAATACATTTTTAGTTTGAAGATAAGAATGATTTATGAACATTTTACTTACACAAAGCATAAATATAAAAGACATGCTATGATGAAAAAAACAATATGTATACAAAATTATACATAAAAAAACACACTATACTTACCATTGCTGACCTGAAATTGAAAAAAGCACATTTTGTATAGCAGAATACAAGTCATCAAAACAGTTCAATATGAAATTATAGAAAGTATGTGTACTTACCACAGCCATACTGAAATGAAAAAAACATTAAGCATTGCATAGCAGTATACACATCATCAAAACAGTTCAATATGAAAATTAAAGAAGGCAATTGTACTTACCAACAGGCTACTGAAAAAAATACATTAAGCATTGCATAGTAGAATACAAGTCATCAAAACAGTTCAATATGAAAATTAAAGAAAGTTTGTGTACTTACCACAGCCATACTGAAATGAAAAAGAAACACATTTTACAATGCAAAATACAGGTCATCAAAACAGTTCAATATGAAAGGCAATTGTACTTACCACAGCCATACTGAAATAAAAAAGAAACACATTTTACAATGCAGAATACAGGTCATCAAAACAATTCACTATGAAATTATAGAAAGTTAGTGTACTTACCAACAGGCTACTGAAATGAAAAAAACATTAGGCATTGCATAGTAGTATACAAGTCATCAAAACAGTTCAATATGAAAATTAAAGAAAGTTAGTGTACTTACCACAGGATACTGAAATGAAAAACAGACATTTTACAATGCAGAATACAGGTCATAAAAACAGTTCAATATTAAATTATAGAAAGTTTGTGTACTTACCACAGCCATACTGGAATGAAAAAAAACATTTAGCAATGCACAATAATCAAGACTTACCTAGCTGATCTTGAATCATTCTCTGTTTCTCAACTTCTCAGTTGTCCAAAAGTCTGCTCTGTAACGACCCACCATTCCAATCTGAAAAATAGTTAAGCATAACAAAGCACAAAACAAACCAAAAGAATAGTTTACTTACCTCATATTTTGTGCAGGTTTTCAACAGCCAATTTTCTTCTTGAAACCTGTATTCGTCTCTTTTTTGACCCACTGTGGAACAGTCACAGCAATGTAAGTCTGAAACATAGAAGGGCATAACAACATAACATACAAACCAGTATATTTGTTTTGACTTACCTCGTGGCTAGAGTCGAGACACAGCTGCTGAATTTCTTTTCTGTCACAAGCTGTCAAAACATCTCTGCAACATCTCTGCAATTGAAACCTTCAAACAGAGTAAAACAGAGAAACATTTTGTATACAATATAGTAAACACTTACCTTGTTATAGGCCTGAGTTGCAGCAGTGATTCTTTCTTGAAATCTTCTTCTTTTGCATCACTGCATGAGAGACCTGAAAAATAGCATGCAGTGCAAAACACATGAGTTAAATTAAACCAAAACTGTGTTTCTACTTACCTTGCTTCTGTAGAGTTGAATCACAGTAGTAGAATTCCTTCTTCAAACACATTTCTCTGTCTACACCAGGAACTTGAATCTGAAACAGAGAAAAGCATCACATCAAATTGTACAACTCAAGTGCATTCATTCAATGCTTACCTACTTTCTGTTGAGTTGTTTCACAGCAGCTGAAATCCTTATTCACTGTTGGCACTGCTATGAGACCATTTCTGCATGTGAAATCTCAAACAGAGCAAAGCAAAGTATGCATGGCAAAAATCAAAAGAACAATTGTAACACTTACCCTGTTTGCAAGTCCCATTCACTTTCTCAGCAATGTTCCTCTTCTTGAATCGTCTTCGTCGCTGACTACAAGTACACCTGAAACATAGCATGCACAAAACATACCATATAAAAACAAAATACAAGTGTTCATACTAAAATGAAACACACTTACCTTTCTGCTTTGCTCAGCTCTGTTCGACTGTCAACTTTTTATGTTATGTCGTATCTGAAACGAACTAAATCAAAACATGCATAGCACACTATCATTGATAAAATATTGAAACAATTGTATGCTTCATAGCTGTGTTTTTTCCACTTTACATCACAGACAACTGGCGATCACAAAAGTAAAGACATTTTTGTTCTACTCAAACATTAAGCTCACATTCACAAACACCGACCGACAGAGTTTTGTATAGAGTGCTAATACCTAAAACTGTACAAAAAGAATCGACATCAGTTTTCATTCATCATCGTTTATTGAGACAAATTAATACTACAATACTTACCACAGCTCCCTGAAATGAAATAGAAATGTTAACAGCATGCAAACAAATGTTAACCAATATCAAATCATCTATAGTAAATATCAACAAAAGCATTTTGATACACATAGTAAGTGTTCACCATCATAGTACATAATCAGTTAGTTCGACATCCCACGGTTGCTCAAGTGTAAGTACTGGCTAGCATTTACCCTTTTCAGTAAACCGTCACACATCAGCATTTTTAGACACAAGTGCTGATAGATTCAACCCTTGTTATCATCTTTCACAGACTTCTATGAGTAAACAACTGAAAAATATAAAACGTTTGTACTCACTGTTTGGCAGCTCCAAGAAACACGTCTGTACTGCTTGCCATCTGGACATCAACTGAAACAAAACATCTGAAAACACACATACATTTTAAACGTTTTTGAACAAAAATCAACACAAAGCAGAGCTAAGCTGCAGCAGTTAATCTTTCTTAAAATTGAATTCTCCATCTCTGCATAGCACACATGAAAAATAGCATAACATCACATTACAGCAGTCAATGAAAACAAAAATTTGATCGACTTACCTTGCTTCTGTAGAGTTGAGTAACAGACGTGGAAATCTTCTTCCATGTGTAAACCAGTGACTCGAATCTGAAATAAAGTAAAGAACACATTGTACAACTCAAATCAATGAATTAAAACTTACCTTACTTTTGATGAATTGTGTCTCAGCAGTTGAAATCCTGTTTAATTTCTGCATGTGAAATCTGAAACAGAGCAAAGCACGCATGTTACAAATTAAACAAACACAAGTGTTACACTTACCCTGTTTGCAAGTCCCAATCACTTTCTCAACAATGTTCCTCTTCTTGATTCGTCTTCGTCGCTGTCAGCAAGTACACCTGAAACATAAAAGCATGCACAAAACATCCCATATAACAACTATTTTGTACTTACAATATGAGTGCTTTTCTGTTCAGGTCAGCTTGAAAACCCATCACTGCCATCAGCATCTGAAAAATAGTACATCACAAACAAACAAACAAACATAACATATCATAAAAACAGTTTAACACAACAGATATGAGAGCTCTCGCAACCACGTCTGTTCTGTTCGACTGTCCAAAAGCAAGTGACAGTACTTCAATTCACTAACATTGAGAAATTCTAAACTTACCTTCAAGGCTTGTTGAGTAGCTCCAAAAACAAGACTGCTTGGCTCCACTGTTCACTCCAACTGTCATATCATCACTGGATAAGCACTCCTGAAATGTATTAAAACAAAACATGCATAGAACAAACATTCAGTCAAAAGTACTTACCTTTCACTTTGTCACTGCCCTGTGCTCAACTCCAGTCAGCATGACATCTCTGCTTGAAAGTCTGAAACATATAAAAACATGCAATGCAAAACAAACATAGTTACTTACCTTCTAGCATATTGTTGGAGCTCCAGAAAACACGACTGTTCACTCCAGCTGCCAGACTTGAACTGCCAGCACACATCTGAAAATCTGAACAAAGCATTCATGTTCATACTTTACTAGCCGTACAATTAAAGTTACTGACATACTCATCATCCAAAATAGAGTACACGAAAAGCTAGCTAGGTTTACCTCTGTTCATGTGTAATACACCAAATGAAACCATGATGATAAAGTAACTCACTTTATCTCTTCTTTTGTCAAAATACAAGTGTTCATAGTGGAATGAAACAGACTTACCTTTTCGTTTCCCAGCTCTGTTCAAATCATGTCAGGTTTTCATCTCATGTCAAATCTGAAACGAACTAAATCAAAACATGCATAGTATACAATCATTGATAAAATTTCGAAACATTTGTATGCTTCATAGCTCTGTGTATTTTCACTTTACAGATCACGGACAGCTGGCGACCACAAAAGCGAAAACATTTTTGTACTACTCAAACATTGCTGTATTAAGCTCACACTCATGAACACCAACCGACAGAGTTGTTATAGAGTGAAAATCCCTACAATTACAAAAAACGAATCGAAATCAGTTTTTATTCATCATCGTTTATTGAAACAAATTTATACTACAATACACACCACAGCGCACTGAAATGGAATAGAAATGTTACAGCATGCAAATACAATTTAAGCAATATCATATCATTCATCTACTAATACTACTATGTTTGCAATCATTTTTCAATCATATGTTCGTTTCCCCAAAGTAGCTCATATTCTGTTCCACCATCATACACCATCATCGCTAATCACAACATATCGACACTATATCAGTACTGAGTAATTTCTACCCAACGCCTTACACTTCTATACAAGTAAACCTGTACAAAACGAATCGAAATCAGTTTTCATTCATCATGATTTATTGAAACAAATTTATACTACAATACTCACCACAGCCCCCTGAAATGAAATAGAAATGTTACAGCATGCAAATACAATTTATTCAATATCATACATATCAACAAAAGCGATTCAATACATTGTCATTTAATATTTTTGCAACATTTTTCCATCATATGTTCGCTTCCTCAAAATAGCTCAATGAATATTCTGTTCCACCATCATCCACTATTATCGCTCATCACAACATATCGACACTGTATCAGCACTGAGTAATTTCTACCCAACACATTACAACCATCATACATCATCACGCAACTTGTAAACAGTAAAACGAAAAAAAATTGTACTCACGTTTTTTGTAGACAGCAGCTCGATGAACACGTCCGCACAGCTCGACATCTGAACCTCTACTGACAGTCAATCGCTTGACACCACAACATAAATTTAATTATTCACAACAGTCAGGGCTTAAAAAAACACGTCCGATCAGTCCGATGTCAAAACTTAAATTGAAGTCAAGTCGTTCAAAAAAAATAATGTAAGTCAAACATTTCATATATAACGCTCACAAAAGTTCGTTGTCAGTCAATACTAAACGTTCAAAAGTTAACATCGCATAAGAGTATGATTTCATTTCACAACTCAAGTCAAAGTCAAGTTGTTATCTCATAACAATAACCTAACACTTCAGTCATCCAGTCATTCAACAACCTGAGTACCAAGTCGCTATTCTATAACGCGAAAACTTTTCATCAATAGTCAGAGCTCACGAAAGTACGTCCGTCTTCGTCAACGTTCAAAAGTCAACTGAAACTTTTTAATCGTAAAAATATTTCAAAGTCAAATTTTTTTCAGAGCTCACAAAAACAAGTCTGTCTTTGTCAAAGACCATCAGTCAACTAAGATTCTGTCGTAGTAAAAAAAATTTAAAAGTCAAAACTTTTTTCAGAGCGCTTTAAAAACACGTCCGTATTGGTCAATATCCAAGTCGCAACTGAGCGTTCTTTACCCGCGCAGTTCAAATTATAATTAGGTCACGACGTCGAGAGCTTCGAAAAACACGTCCGAACCCTTCAACGACCAAACGAAGAATGACAGAAAAGCACATGGAAAATGTTTATTCTTCATGATTTGAGTTACGATCGAATGTGTATTTGATGACAAATCTAAAAATCATACTTACCATGCAAAAATCCTACAAATATTGACTTTGTGATGATATTTTTTCATGACCATACAAGCCGAAATATTCACACTCACAGCTTGAATGGGCATAAAAATTGATAAGCATGAGTCCGTACAATCCATCCAGTATTTCCTTCGAGTTAAAGCAAATCCATGGTCTTTAGGTCTCAAATTTTGTTATGAGGCGTACTCAACGCAGATTTTTAGAGTCAATGTTAAAACGACAAAAGGCGAGTATATAAAAAAATCTAGTCAAACATAGATTTACTAACCTATCATTCTGAAATAATCCTAGATCATATCAAATATGTGAGTAATCCATCAAAATATTTATTACTGAACATTTAACATCAGCACAAAATATTCCCGTATACCCATTTAGTTTTCTACATAGCCTGAACAATTCAATATTTATTTTCAATTCCGAGAACTCAAATGTTTTCATGACGTTCGACTGACGAAAGCAGCTCGATATGATTTCGCACTAACTTTATTAAAGAGCAACTATCGCGCTGTGATTTTTTCAACTGTGTTTTGTGATTTGTACTAGTACAACGAAGATATAGAAAATAAATATCAAACCACATATATCAAAATGTTCAGCACACTGGCGCCTACACAATGATATACAAATAGTATGGTTATGTGTACAATTGTTCTTGAAAATTTGAAATATCGAGAAAATTTGCGTTAAAATCAAAATTTCATAACTCGCGCGTTCGATTTTGTATACACAAATAGTACCAGTATGAGCGCATCGAAATTTCGGTTCATCTGGTGAAAATTTTATGGAATTTGGACAACTGGTTCTATAGATATTGCACTTAAACCACTGTCAAAGAAACACAATTTTCTATCGTCGATATGTAAACACCCCTTTAAGTTGAAAGATGAGTTTCATTGAAATGACGTCGTCGATTTGCACTGACAACGAAGGGTCAAAATTACGATTCATGAAATGTGTGTTTGTTGTGATATGGTTTTCTGCCCGTATTATTGCAGCGTTTCACAGAAGTATCAAGTATATTATACCAAAATGCACAGAAAAGAATTCCTTATCGAATGGTACAAAACAAATAGTGTACTATTGTGAACGATTTACTTTTTTCTTCATATCAACCCAAGTTTGGCCAATAAACAGAAATTTTGACATATATCCACTTATCTACTTGCAAAATATTTAAACTCTTATTGTTCCTGCCTATTTGCTGGTTATGATTGTGAAAATTTCATCGAAATGCGTTCACGCGTTATTGTGACAGTTAAAATAAACCGCTTCGATACAAACACAGTTTTATCAACTATTCGCTATCTAACGACGTTCGGTTTAACTCGATACTTTAAAGTTCAAAATTTCTATAAGCACGAATGCGTTTTCTCTCAGCAGTATTCTTGTAATTAGACCTATTGTGGAGTATCATACATCAAAATGTGCAGAACAGAATTCCCTATCGAATGGTACCAATTGCTATGTACTTGTCTTAAATGGGAAGTTTTTTTCTTGTAAGCGAAGTGATTTTCATGCGAAAAGCTAAGAATTTCTTCTATATGCGAATATGTTAACAAAAAATGATCCCCACAAAACTTGTTGCTATTATCGTGTTTCATGTTATTGCGAAAATGTTATGCAGATCGGTTAAATGATTAAAGAGAAAACACGACCTCAACTTTTTTGTAAAACGCATTTCGCTGTACACTAGTCTTTAACAGATTCAATGAGATGACGTTGTGTTTTAATGAAGAATTTGTCAAAGGCGTGTTTTAAGCAAAATGGTTTTCGGTCTATAGTGAAGCCAATTTTCAACACACTATCGAGTATGTGGTATCAAAATGCGCAGAATTAAATTCTGTACAAGCAGATGTTCAAATCACCCCAATATCAATGAGTACAAAAAAGTTTTCTATTCACCGACTCGTTTTCAAATCAAACATCTGCGATTTTAACACACACGCATAAATGCTAGGGAAAATTTATCAGCGTATAATTTATAGCTAATATCTCACTGAACAAGATGATACAAATAGCATGGTTTTATCTCAAGTGGTTGGGAAGAAACGCGAAGTTAAACTTTATACGAAATCACTGTTCTATTCGCAGAGAGTTTTCGACGTTGAGTCAAAATGTAAAGTTAAAGACAGAAATGCGTTTAGTACGAAATCGTTATCGCACTGTATTTTTGTTGTGTCTAAACATACGGTAAAGTGTAATATATAAAAATGCGTGGAATCGAATTTCCTACAAGCTAGTACCAAAATAACGATAAATGCTCATTACACAAAAAAGTTTTCTTGTTAGCGAATTTTGCAAAGTTGAATATCTGATACAATAAGTCGTGTGAGAACAATATAGGTGAAACAAAAATTGTAGCTATCATGCGGTTAAATATTGTGGTGAAAATTTCATCTGAATATCATGAGGCGTTCTCGAAAGAATTGAGTTAAACCGATGCATTTTAAACTCCTTTCCTTCGCTTGTTTACATGCATATGAATGACGTTGTAAAAAATCTAAAGTTAAAGACAGAAATGCGTTTAGTACGAAATCGTTATCGATCTGTATTTTTGTTGTGTCTAAACATACGGTAAAGTGTAATATATAAAAATGCGTGGAATCGAATTTCCTACAAGCTAGTACCAAAATAACGATAAATGCTCATTACACAAAAAAGTTTTCTTGTTAGCGAATTTTGCAAAGTTGAATATCTGATACAATAAGTCGTGTGAGAACAATATAGGTGAAACAAAAATTGTAGCTATCATGCGGTTAAATATTGTGGTGAAAATTTCATCTGAATATCATGAGGCGTTCTCGAAAGAATTGAGTTAAACCGATGCATTTTAAACTCCTTTCCTTCGCTTGTTTACATGCATATGAATGACGTTGTAAAAAATCTAAAGTTAAAGACAGAAATGCGTTTAGTACGAAATCGTTATCGATCTGTATTTTTGTTGTGTCTAAACATACGGTAAAGTGTAATATATAAAAATGCGTGGAATCGAATTTCCTACAAGCTAGTACCAAAATAACGATAAATGCTCATTACACAAAAAAGTTTTCTTGTTAGCGAATTTTGCAAAGTTGAATATCTGATACAATAAGTCGTGTGAGAACAATATAGGTGAAACAAAAATTGTAGCTATCATGCGGTTAAATATTGTGGTGAAAATTTCATCTGAATATCATGAGGCGTTCTCGAAAGAATTGAGTTAAACCGATGCATTTTAAACTCCTTTCCCTCGCTTGTTTACATGCATATGAATGACGTAAAAAATCTAAAGTTAAAGACAGAAATGCGTTTAGTACGAAATCGTTATCGATCTGTATTTTTGTTGTGTCTAAACATACGGTAAAGTGTAATATATAAAAATGCGTGGAATTGAATTTCCAACAGAATCATACCAAACAAAAGATGAATGCTCTTAACGCAAAAAAGTTTTCTTGTTAGTGAATTTTGCAAAATTGAATATCTGACACAATGAGTCGTGTGAGAACAATATAGGCGAGACAAAAATTGTAGCTATCATAGGATTACATATTATGGTGAAAATTTCATCTAAATATCATGAGACGTTTGCGAAAGAATTGAGTTAAACCGATGTAACTTAAACTCTTTCCCCGCTTGTTTACATGCATAGAAATGCAATGACGTTGAAAAAAAATCTAAAGTTAAAGACAGAAATGCGTTTATGACAAAATCGTTATCGGACTGTTTTATTGTTGTGTTATGATATATAGCTAAGTGTTATACATCAAAATGCGTGGAATTGAATTTCCAACAGAATCATACCAAACTAAAGATGAATGCTCTTAACGCAAAAAAGTTTTCTTGTTAGCGAGTTTTGCAAAGTAAAATATCTGACACAATGAGTCGTGTGAGAACAATATAGGCGAAACAAAAATTGTAGCTATCATATGATGCAATACTGTGGTGAAAAAATCATCTAAATATCAAGAGACGCTATCGAGCAAATTGAGTTAAACCGATGTAACTTTTGTTTACATGGATAAAAGACGACGTTGTAAAAATCTAAAGTTAAAGACAGAAATGCGTTTAGTACGAAATCGTTATTGCACTGTATTGTTTGTGTGTTTAGACAGACGTTTAAGTGTAATACATCAAAATGCGTGGAATTGAATTTCCTACAAAATCATACCAAAATGAAGATAAATGCTCTTAACACGAAAAAGTTTTCTTCTTAGCGAATTTTGCAAAATTGAATATCTGACACAATGAGTCGTGTGAGAACAATATAGGCGAGACAAAAATTGTAGCTATCATATGATAGAATATTGTGGTGAACATTTCATCTGGATATTATGAGTGGTTTCAAAGAAAATTGACTTAAACCTCATTGTAAGATATTGCACCCAAGCCAAGGTTGTTTACATGGATAGAAATGACGTTCGATCTACAGTACATGTTTCGTGCTTTAAAAAGTGAATTCGTGATTATAGGCAAAATGGTTTTCGGCTAGTCTTGATCAAGCGGTACAATAAACATACACGCATGTCATATCAAAATATTCGGAATGAAATTTTCTATAAGATGATATCAGTTTTGTTTCAAAAAGCGATAGGATGAAAAAGTTTTCTTGTTGCGAACGTTTTCAACGTGATTTTTATCTCATAAGCATGTATGTTGGAACAAAAATTACAATAGAAAAGTTGTAGCTAACAATAAGCTGGGCATTGTACTTTAAATTTGATAGTGATGACTTGAACAGTTCCGAAGAAATTTGACTTAAACCTCGGTGTACGATATTTACCCAAGGTTGTTTACATGAAGCGAAATGACGTACTACATGTAATGAATTTTTGCGCGATGCCGATTTAAACAAAACGATCAATGTTGCGTTTAACTTTCTACGTGCTAAATCGAAATGTTTCACATACATACAAAGTGTTATACACCAAATTCTTCAGAAAACAATTCCCAATTTAACTGTACATATTTCGTTAAGCAAAACGAAAAAGCAAAAAAGTTTTCTTCATACAAAAGATTTCGGACAGATATTTTACATAGAAGCATATATTTCAGGGCAAACTAATCAGTACGTAATTGTAGCATATAGCCATCTGTGTACTGTACTGAAAATTTCATATTGATATTTTGAGTGGTTTCAAAGAAAATGCACTTAAACCTCGTTGTACGATATTGCACCAAGGTTGTTTACATGAAGCGAAATTACGTAGATCTACTGCACGTCATGAATTTTGACTCGATGCCGATGTCAAGAAAAATATCAATGTTGCGTTTAACTTCCTACGTATTTAATCGAAATGATTCACATACATGCAAAGTGGTATACACCAAATTCTTCAGAAAACAATTCCTTATTCAACTGTACATATTTCGTTTAGCAAAACGAAAAAGCAAAAAAGTTTTCTTCATACAAACGGTATTTTCGACCATAAACTTGCACTTTTGTCCAAGAAGCATTAACAAAAGAATACAACGTATGGAACAATCATTGTGGAGCTTTCTTAGTTGAATATCATAGTCAAAATTTGATCCCAATATCTGCATAGGTTGTTGAGAAATGTACAGTTAAACTTTCTCGCAAATACTCATCTATCCGTGTACTTTAATTTGAAATGACGTTCGATATTATCTGCACTTTATGACCTCGCTGTACTGGGTGTAATTTCTCGTGCGATGCTGGTAGATATTTGATGAAGTATTGGATTGGAAAAAAAGTTGTACTAGCGAGATATTGTGATTTGAAAAATACTCCACTGCACTGTTGCGTTTAAAAATTGATCATAGTACATTTCGCAAAAATATTCATACAAGTTCATATCAAATAACAGCTGTTAGGTATTAACTCATTTTTCACACACACAATTTTATTTTGTCGAGATGAAGAATTGCGAATGAGCAAAATGCTAAGTAAACGTATATGGCTGGAATTTTCACTAACGCATAAGCTTTGTCGAAACTTGTGATACGTATCGAGTACTTGAGTTAGATATTCTCTGCGTACGTTTGTTGTAACATTCGACGTTTTGTATTCTAACAGTATGAGCGCAACATTTGGTACATGAATAACGAAATCGGGTCGTCTATTTTGAATAGTTACTTCG
Source organism: Dreissena polymorpha (assembly GCF_020536995.1). NCBI lineage: Eukaryota > Metazoa > Mollusca > Bivalvia > Myida > Dreissenidae > Dreissena > Dreissena polymorpha. The sequence continues at coordinate 49,823,878 of NC_068359.1, read as the reverse complement.
TGCTTAATGTACAATTTACAGTCGTCGCGTAATGTGGGAAATGTCTTTCTGAGGTACTGACCCAACTCGCTTACGTACGTTTTATCAAAATCCCTCAGACATGCAACTTTGTTCAGCGTTTTTCTTAAGTACGAGTGTCTATATCTGCCACGCGTTAGAAATTTGCTATTCATCTTTATCAAGGACTTTGGTATGTAAGCGCTATGCTTTGTCTATATACTGAAAACGCACCAGCCCGTTGGGTATATAAAGCGACACGGACAGCTATTGTCATCATTCTTGATTTGAGACTCCAAGAGAGAACATTGACTCGAAATCATGCCGAAATACGCAAACCGACTGCCAAAGTTCGAGGACACAGACGCTGCTAGTGGTAGTAGCGAAACGACTGGCAAGGGCAAGCGACATGCTACAAAGCCATACACTCGACCAGAACAATCGGCGTCAATTGATCTAAAGTCGTTCGGCTATCAACTGAACAGACTTGGAAGTCAGGTTACAGCGTTTGTGAACAGCAGCGACTACGCTATGTCAAAGGAAGGTCGCGATGTCTGCAAAAAAATGGTATCGTGTATTCAGAAGGCTTCCTCGTACCAGAGAGAAGCAAGCGAACATTTGGTTGATGATCGAGAGCGTTACTTCAACGAAGAGTGGTCTAAACGCGAACGCGCGCTAAAAGAGCAACATGAACTCGAAACCGATAGGATAATATCGCAGCTCCAATTTGAGAAAGAGCAGGCTTTGAATTCGCTTAGAACAAAACTTCAAGAAGAAAAAGAAGAGGCTATTCGAGCATTGAAAACGTGTACCATATGCTACGATGAGGAAAAAAACAGTACCTTGACAAGGTGTGGGCACACTTTTTGTGAAAACTGCTGCCTGATGATGTTTGATGGAGACTGCGCTATGTGTCGAGCTGACGTTACTGGCTGGGTGCGAATGCTTTTGACTGATTAGATGTTTTGGATTTATTTATATGCTTGTTTGTTTGTTGTGAAATAAAATGTTGAAATGCATATCATGTGTTGGTCGTTAATTGAGCAGGTTAGATATAGTTTGATTGTTACGAACAATGTCGTATTGAATTGCAATGGATCGAATGCTTAATATGAGTCATTGTGTAATATAACATCTAGTAGTATCAACATGTTTCGAAATGTGCAGCGAAATCAAAAAAATATTATAACACAAACTTGTACTATATAAATCCAGTCTTTTGACAAACGCAATCATTCTCATTTGAGTAACGAAGCGAAATGGTGTCAAAACAACTTGCTGGTGTTGGTTTATGTTTAGATGATGAAAGTCATCCGTTATATCTCACCCCAAGTGAGCTCAACCAAACTTGTCAAAACGTGCACTCCCTTCTAAAAATGAGAGACGAGAAAGCTGATAAACAGTATCATTTGCAAAAAAATGAAGAAAAAGAAGCTGCCGATTTTATTGCTCAGCTTGTACAGCAAAATTCCAACGACTCATCAGGTTCGAGTAGTACTAAGAATTCGAACAAACGCAAAGCTATTGGTGATTCCGAGGGACACTCTGTCAAAAAACCTAAGGGCTCGCGAAATGCAAAACAAAATGCAATCTCAAGTGAAAATAAGCAGACTGACTTTGTAGAGCAGTATCTCAAGAAACAACAAAAAATAAAATCGTTGCACGCTGATGCTCGAACAAGGATCGCGTTCATTGAAAAATCCTTACACTATGTGCAATCCAAAGAAAGCGATGAGCCAACGGTTTGCTCTTTTCTGTCCGAGGCATCTTCAAATATTTCGCAAGCCATAGAAAGCATCTCAAGTGAACTACACAGTGGCGATGTTGACTCCTGCAGAATATGCAAAAATGAAGACAATCCACCAACAATTATAAGCAAAACGTGCGGGCACGGATTCTGCTGCATAAATTGCATAATGAAGTATTTGGAATACGTCTACAACAAAAATTCTGGGCGACTGATTTGTTTGAAATGTAAGCATCAGTACGATGAGAACGCCACATATCAAGTCGGTGCTCGCTATGGTATTATTGGTTGATACTTAGAATGAATAAAATGTATAGAACCTTACAACGTGTTTTGTTTCACATGCTTGATGTTATATGCTTACACGACTTCAGGCTCATATTGGCCTTAAAAAATAGCGGAATGAAAACTCAGATGAACACACGTTATTGTACAAGATTTTGACCCATAACAATTGTTTACATGACGTTCGTTTGACGAAATCAGCTCGATATGATTCCGCACTATTAAAGCGACTACAGCTCTGTTCTTATTTCAACTGCGGTAAGATCAAAATATCATACCTCGCGCATTCGATTTTGTATGAACAAATAAAATCAGTATGAGCGCATAAAAATTCCTGTTAATCTTGTGAAAATTTTATTGAGTTCGGACAACGGGTTATAGAAATATTGCATTTAAACCACTTACAAATAAACACAATTTTCTATTATCGATATGTTAACGCCGCTTTAGTTGGTAGGATGAACTTAAATAAATATTGAAATGACGTTATGAATTTGCACCAAGAACGAACTGTCAAATGCTTTGCCATATGAAAATACCGAAAACTGCCATTTCACACACGTCAGACACACATATCAACTTTCACAAAAAAACTGCAATGTGGAAACATACATTTTTAAAACATGTTGTTCTAGTTAATGCTCTCTATAACCGTTAATCCTGTTTCTTTGATAGTGATAGATCAGAAATTAAGATATTGACTAATGCAGCCATTTCACATGTTCATGCCAAAGCCAGGACTTGAACCTGGATCTTTTTCAACCAGCACAGGACTGGAGAAAGCGTTATACATTCTACTACTCTGGCGTTTGAACTGATCAATGCTGGATAGTCACTATGCATAGCAGTCAAAACCTAGCAATTATGATTGTGATCAGATATTCTCTTCAACTAAAATACCCCGTTTGACCATGTATATGACATTTGTTCACATACGTTCAGGCAAACATGATATGCCAGTTTTGATTTGCAATCCTCAAATATCTGTATCATACACGTCGTTAACCAATTCTTATTTCAAACATGCTAAGCTGAGAGAACAGTTGTACAATCCCAGCCCACACAGTGTTAATACATTTTGGTTGCTTCAATTTGCATTGCATACAAATTAGCTTGGGTAGAGAATGATTATTGTGATCAAATATGAATGTGTAGACCAAAATGCAAAATTTTATACTTGACTGTAAATACTATCCACACAGTTTCAATATCATGCCCAGAAGAAATTGACTGAAGAGATTTAGTTTTGCATGACATAGATCTCCTTCTAAACCAATCTGATAATATATACTGATCATCACTGCATAACAAACAACGCAATGAGTTTTGTGGCCAGACATATATTTGCTGACAAAAAACCATATTTTTCTAAATAGCCTTTATATACTTTTTTCTCAGCATTTGCATCATACCGGTTATGTTGGATGTGTACTAAAATTGTCAAATATTCTGCTATAGTTATGAAATCTGAAGCAAGACATGGCTTGTGGTTGTGCTTGCTAGCTCATACCCATAATTACCTTCACACATATTTGCACTGAAACAAGAATGCAGATGCTTATGAATCTGAACCAAGAATTGGCTTGTGGTTGTGCTTGCTAGCTCACACACACTGTAAAATGTATTTGAATGAAATCTGGTAAACAGACATTGTCATGCCTGCAAAATAGCAAAAGTTTCCACTTTTTGTGTAAATACCTTTTTTGCATCATTCTCAACCATAGCCGGTTATGTGGGATTTATATCAAAATTCTAAAATATACCTTACATGGGAACTGATCAGAAAAAAGACCTGAAACAGAATAACATATGCAGTTAGTTTTTTTGTAGAGAGAAAAATGTTTGAAAAGAAAGTGAACACATGTTCTTTTGTAATTCATACAGTGTATCACAATTTCAAATTCTGATTCAAGATGAAATATTCTACACTGTCAAGTCAACATGATAAAATATTTGTGTGCAATACAGTTTCTGTACTGATACACATGCAAATTTTCCATTTTTTGTGTTAATACCTTTTTTTGAACTTTGTACACCATAACCTGTTATGAAGGGTTTGCTTCTTGATATTTAAATATCTATACTATAGGTACTCTAACCAAGACAAACTTCCTATGGGGTTTGCTGTTGATACACATATTTGTGTCAACTTGAATGAAAGATTGTTGTGGCCAAAAATTCACATGTTGGTAAAAAGCAGAATTTGTATTTTGTTGTGTATATAGATTTTTTGGAGTTTAGGACATAAAATGTGCTTGCGAATAAGACTTTAACATGGGCAATTGTGCATTCTATGTCTAAAATATGAAAAGTAAGCCTCTTTAGAAGTATGCTGACAAATCAGTTTTTTTTCACATAAAGTGTCATCTTGAATGTAAACTTTGGTCAGATATTGTTCAACCTATGACATGAGATGAAATATTCCATCACGGTGTTAGCCGCACACAGTTACAAATAAATACTGAGTGTTCATTCATTTTAGAAATCAACTTTGCATGGCAGAGTTTGATGTTTACAAATAACCTACAGTCAAAAAAGTCTGATGCAGCTAAAAAACAAAACAACACATATCAAGTGTTAAACTGACTTATTTTACATAAAACAGCAGTGATCACAATCATTTGAATAAAAGAACACATTTTGTTTACAGTGTTTCACTTTTGAAACAAAAAACTACACAAGATGATCTATCATGTATTTTAACTTTCTTTGTTTACATATGGGATGTGTTGACATTTAAAAAAATCCACGGTTTTGTCCATCACAAAACAAAAAAAAACATGTTCGTGGTACTTTTATGTCATATTATCCATGTTTTGACAGAATTCGTCGTTTCTTGAACTCTCAATCCAAGAAAGAAAGCCTGAAAATGCCTCACATACATGTATCGATACTGTACATAGAACAACACCCATTTTTCGGAAGGTTCGGATGAAACTCATATCTTTGAACGTTGTATTTTTCCAAAAAGCAAAGTAAACTACAAACTTTTTGTCAAGCATGAAGTAAAACTATCTTTTCTAGAATAAATGACACCGCATATTCCGCAAAATTCGGCTTGTTGATAAAAATACTCGTCGATGAAAACATAAAACACTTTGTTTACATATAATTGGGGCGATTGTCGACTTTGTGAAATTTCATGTTTTGGGGAAGGGACATGCATTTCGAGTTTTATGCTGTTGAGTTGAATAACGGCATACTATAAAAGGGCGAATTGATCGTGTTTGAATCATTTCGATTTTTGAAACTGAACGAACAACACGCATAATGAGTGACAGAAAAGCTTGCGAGCAATGGATGTCAGGTGTGGAGAAAAGTGGAGGTTTCCAGGCATGGTTAGAGAGGCAGAATAAGCATCGTGAGAATGAGTCGTCAGCTGGAAACAACAAAGCAGCTTGTAACAGATGGATTAAGAGCATTGGCGAAATGCTGCCAACTGTTTACGACACTACGTTAGTGATTGTGTGTCATAGGTGCAAAAACTTTTTTTCGATGGTGAACTTTTGCCGTAGATGCGAGGCCCTCAGCTGTGTGTCATGTACGCGGATCGACGATCGCTGCGAATGGTGTGGCGAAATTCAGGGTTACGGCCAAAACAGAAAAGCGAGGCTTTTGCATCTGTGATGGACTGATCGAGTGGACTATGTGGGCTGATCTAGTGGACTATGTAAACTGTTGTACGTTGTTGTTGCGAAAGATTGAATGTTTGAAATATTGATTGTTGCAGAATAAAATCGTTTGAAACTACATATACATAGTTGTTTGTATTTGCTTTGATTAGAGTTGGATAATATAGTTTGAGAAAACATACGACACTGGGTTATATCAATAACTAACGCAATAGCAAAATCAAACATTCGTGCACACAATAGTACTTGTTTTTCAACTTTGCGTTTGGTAGTTGCATGAATAAGTATATGTTACTACAAGAATAAGAACAAAACGAATTGAACGGTTCATGATATTTATTTACAACACGATCATACAAAACCTACTCATGTGTCTATCAATAGTCTTGTTCCTGGACCCACCATTCGCAAAAACTGGCAATTCGGTGAATGTTTATGGTGTTCCAAGAACGCATCGTCTGTAGATTTCCAATGATACAACACAATGCCACAACGAAAACATTTGCAACGATCGTGTTGTCCCAAGTAGTACAACCCGCACGAAGCAAGCTGGTATTTGTTTGGCTGTATTTGGGGCGACCAATGCTCAAAAGTTTTCAGTCTATCGATATAGTTTTCCATGTACATACTTGTTTGATACTTGCAGAAAGCGTCGGTATCATCCATTATATGATATGATATTATATTACACATGCAATTGGTTATTTCAACATCTTTATATATTTTTTGTCTCAAAAATACTCTTGGTCAAACGTTACGAGTTTTGTTCTCTTGGCTTTTGAGCTCAACAAAATCCCATTAATGGTTTGAAGTCGTTTTGTGGGATCTTGGTGTGTCCAGCACAAATCATATTTCGGATTGATCAGAATAACCTCAATATCGACATAGTACACAATTTCCGTATCTGTCGCTTTCCAACATTGATCTCGCGTCGAAAATGTAAACTTCACATCTGGATAGAGATCCGTGATATACATTTCGACTGCTTTATTCCACTGTTCGAGGTTTAAACGTAACATGTGTCGAAAAAAACCTAAATCTTTGAGTTCGACGGCTAGCATTGTTTTGTGTGAAGTGTACTAAGTCAAATTACTGCTATATAACATTTTTCTACAAAACAAACAAACACCTGTGAACGTTTCAACAATTTTATTCAATACTTTGAACATGTACAATTGACAGGCACGCAGCGACAGGTCCAGCATCGGTTTAGTCTGTTAATTTGTCTCTGCGTCATTTTGCCCACGCTGATGTTGAAAGTCGGACGTTTCGCCACCGCAATTTCGGCATCCCAGTCCTCAGTTTTTGGAGTGACGGTTTCTGAAACAGAACAAGCAAAAGTTAGTTACAGCATTCAACGTTTACAATCAAACCTCCAACACTAACATATGAAATTCTTAACAACATACTTTTTATCTCAGACAGCCTAATCTCCATATCCCAGTCCTCAGTTTTTGGAACCCGGAATGTAGTTGCTGGCACAGACATGTTATCGCTTTGAAGGTTAGATCAAGAATGATTTGATCTACCAGTCATGTAGCGCCTTTTATTTGCAGCGACTCTTTGACAACCACTAACCCAAAGCTGTTGTTACTTGTTTCAGTATACAGAATATTTAGGTTTTTGTTGGCCGTATTGTATTCACAAGAAACGAAGTTGTACTTTGATTGCATCAAACGCTCAATTTCCTCACGAAGTGTCGCTGAGTCATCTTGCTGCGAGACCTCAAGAATGCTTCTCATGCGAAATGAGTCAAGTTGTTTGTTCCAAAAATCAGTAGTGCATTTGGGTACGAGTGTTTGACCATAACGTTTGATTAGACACGAAGCCAGTTTGTCATGCGTATTCTTTGAAAATGTTAGTACTCCAATCATACTTAAGGCTTGTGTCAAGTAATAGCTCGTAGCTGCCATATCTTTGGTACATGTTCTTGAAAAATAAAGGTGACACTGATGAACCTCATTGCCGTAGTTATCTTCGTAATCGGTTTGTTCGCAAAGCAGAAAATCAGACCCATTGCTTTGAGAACCACTAAACCTGAGCTTCACAAACTGTATGTATTCAGGTTTAGATATATGAATGACAACTTGTTCTAGGTCTGTTTGTGTGAAATCAACAGGCAAAACATGTTTTTCTTTGATAACAATGTAACACGATGAATCGAAACCAAAGTTTTGATTAATGTGTGTAGCTAGCAACTCGGGTTGGTTTGCTTTGATGAGTGTATTCAATTTGCTTTCGCCTTTCCTTTCGCTGCAACGAGCCATTTCTGTTATTCAAATTCAACAATTTAGGTTTTTATCATGGAATTTGTAATACGACGACTTGTATAAATACTGCAACAAAAACTGAATGTGTCTCATTTACAATCTGACAACAGAAGCGACAACATGTCGGTCCAAACATTGTGCGAAAAATTCATTCGTGAGAAAAGAAATTTCAATGCGAATGGTCACCAAAAGAAGTACATGTTCAGCGTTACATGTCCTTTCACAGATGTCGAGGGACTGCGTTTTACGTCGATAACTAACAGTCCGTATGACTACTTGAACTACAAGCCAACGCTGGACCATGTGTTTCTCGATGAACCGACACTAGCTGCGTTTGAACGATATGTTGACTTGATGTTTTCTGTTGCCGATGAAAAGATTGATATGTGCTACTTCAAAATATTGAAAACATTAGTACCAGAACATTTCGCAACTCTAACCGAGCGCATAAAGAAGGGTAGATACATGCAGTCGAATCCCACGTTAAACTACAGACTGCCGATATGCATAATACCAGTGTTGGAGTTGCACGGAATCGAGGAATTTAGCAAAGTCTATTCGGTGAAATCCACTTGCCTATCTTTGGAAAGGACACAGATACGATTGAAGCTGAACACCTACTTTCGAGCAGTCATGACATTACTCGATTGTTCGGAAAATGATATCGTGGAAATATTGGTGAAAAAAGGAGTGCTACCGAGTAAAAACTTTCAGCTTGTCAGTACACAGAAAGAGCTCACAATAGGTCTGAAAATTGTGAGAAGCTGTGGTGAAATATACGAAGCGTTGCAAACTGGCATCGAAATGAGAGAGATGAATGCTAACGTATACTCACTGCAACCAAAATATGGATATCCAAATACAAATTTGTGTCAGGCGTTAGAGGTTTTGTTTGTGATGCATCCTTTGTACCGCAAGCACATCAACAGTCTTCACATTGAAACGGAGCTGATCGATGGGGGAAAAGGTAGACTAGTCAATGCTATTCCTAATCGTAAACGCAAATTTGCTGAACATTCAAAGGATCAGTCCAGTCTCCCCAAAAAGATGCTTTGCAAAACACAAGAACAAACATGGAATGACTTGCCTTGTTCTGATAAGAAGGCGTGTTCGGAGCAAAACGAGATAATCAGTATGCCGGTCGATTTGGCAGTCGTGAAAGAAGAAATCGTGGAAACGTTCACCCCAGAACAAGAGGTGCAAGAAGCCCCAATGCCCGTTAGCGAAATGTTACATGAAGAAGACCATGTAAAGTTTACTTCATCAATCAGTGTCAAAACGAAGAACACGAAGATATGCTCTCTCAAGCGGTTAGAACATGCATTCCCAACATTCACATCCCACCGAACTTTGTCGCATTTTGTGTGTCGAAGGAATTGCTGACAAACGGCCTCGTTTTGTACATTCCTGCAGATTTTGTGTTGTAGTCTGTTGTGTGCAAATTTTTTGTTATATAGCTATTACATGTGTTTTGTTAGATGAATGAAATAAAAACCAGCTATGTTGCGCTTCATACTATTTGTCTTGTTTGTGTCTCTATGTAGCTGTAACGATAACTGCTTCAAGAAATCGCCAGAGCGCGATCTGGGTATATACAATGGTGCATTCTCGATCGTTTCCTATGATGATGCGCTAGACAAGTTACGCAAAATTGTATATATTCCTGAGAGAATGTACACAACGCAATATGATATTCTCGAGGCCATACGAAAAGTCATAAATCAAAATTTGGGCGTGAAAGACAATTATTTGACCATTGATAATCACAGGGACAGGTTTTGTTTCCAAATCAAAGGCAAACTCTTTTTGATTTTGACCCCGAATATAGGTAGGATGCTAGCTACTGATTCTCTATGGCGATTCTTGGTACCAGACAATATATCTAATCATGTTGCAGACATCGAAAAACGCAGTAGCGATAATGATTTCGTTACATCGACAGTTTCAAACGAAATTGACACACACACAAACAGCGAAATGGAAAACACAACGCTTGCTTATATCCCCAACAATGGTTCGACAACCACAAAGGTTAACAAAAAAAGCACGCAAGCAACACTGAGAGTTGCACACGAAAATACCACTAAAACATTAAGTAAAAAACATAACACATCAGTTGTCAATGCCCTTAGCGATGGTTCAACAACCACAAAGGTTGAAGAAAATAGCGATCTTGGCACATCGATAGTTGCAAACGAAACTAGCACACAACAAAACTACAGTAAAATCCATAACATAACGAGTGGTAATATCACAAATAATGGCTCAACAACCACAAAGGCTAACGAAAATAGCGAAACAGGATCTGTCCTTGTTATAATCGAAGTTGTGTTTTGCATTCTAGCCGTGTTTGCAATCGTTCTTGGACTTATAGGATTTGTGTATAACGTTATAAAAAAAACACAGGAACTAAAATAAATATAAAACACACTTATACAAACGGATCTTGTCATTCTTGATGTTCTAAGCCAACCATGCGGTCGTTTATCATTTTGTGTTTTTTCATTGTTGTCCGCGCAGACACAACAGTTCAAAGTGTTTCTTCAACAACCACATCGAGAGTTGCAAACAAAACTAGCACACAACAGAACTACAGTGAAATCGATAACATAACGAGTGGTAATATCACCACCAATGGCTCAACAACCACAAAGGCTAACGAACATGGCGAAAAAGGATCTGTCGACGTTGTGTTTTGCATTCTAGTCGTGTTTGCAATCGTTTTTGGAATAATAGGATTTATGTCGTACGTAATAAAAAGATCATAAGAACTAAAATAAATATAAAACACACTTAAACAAACGGATCTTGTCATTCTTGATGTTCTGAGCCAAGCATGCGGGCGTTTATCATTTTGTGTTTTTTCATTGTTGTCCGCGCAGACACAACAGTTCAAAGCGTTTCTTCTTACGGTTTACAAAACTGTTATTGCAATGTGTGTGATCCGACTAAAAGTATTGGTAAAATATATGATGGATCTTGCTACTTTATCAGTATTGAGCAACAGTTCAAAGTTGGAAACCAGTTTTCAACGAACGTCAATGTACGTAAAACTGTAAACAGCACCGACTATAATGCATACGATGTGGTCATTTTTGGACATAAAAACATTCATCTAAAAACGGTTTTCACTCAAGTAAGCAACGAATTTATTTTAAACAACATCCAAGGTTCTATCAAGATAGCGCTGTTCAACAACAAAGATAGGCCTGCTCAATGCGTTCATTTGTTCAAACGAAAATATTTGGGCATTTCATGCGAAACGGCTAACGTAGCGCTGTTAAAAGCGGATCGAGGAGAGTTTGTGACTGTGTCACCTTTCAATCCGCGTGCGTACAAGACATGTTCATTTGACGAAAACGCAGCAGCGTCGATCACATCACCTAAAACTTGTTTCGTGGTGAATGAAGATGGCCAGTGCTTACCAGCAGTGCTGCAAACAGAAGAAGAGTTGCAAAACGCTTTTGACTATCTGATTAACAGAACGCACGACCCGAAGGTGAATGCAATATCTCAAAATTTGATGTTTAAAATTGACAGTCTGAACGAAACGCTCGAATTAAACGATTACGCGATAGTTTATTCGCGAGTGTCATATGATGAGGACAATACGTGCTTGTATATCGACGTGAATGAAAAATCTATTTCGTATGAAAATTGTACGACAACACGAACTCTGTGTCAGATTAGAATTCCTGGTATGGGACTGGATTCACCGAGTGACGATGATTCCAAAATAAACAGCTTTTGGGTCTTATTTATTGCACTAACATTTGTGGTTGTTTCTTTGGTTATAGTTATAGTTATTGCGTATGTGTTGCAAGGATTTCAATCTAGACGTTTACAAACTACTACAACAGTTCAAATAACAAGCGCCTAACTCGAGTATAAAACCATTCACGCAAAGTCAGTAGTTGTCATAACGTAAAAAAATGTTCAGCTGTGAGTTTGTGGCTGCGATGGTAGCAAATTACTTGGAATGCAAGCAGTTTGAGGACTCAAATGACACTCTTTGTGACATTGTTGAATGTGTGGTTTTGCTTGTAAATAGAACGGTAACGATGCATGTTCTTACGAAATATGACTTGACCATAGCTTGTTTTGATGAAGACTATTTCGCCGAATTGCTTGAACAAAAGCTGAAAAGTGGTTTGAGCTGGGATGTGTTTGTGACTGCATTTGTTTTGTTTGTGGCCGTCGTACGTGAAATATCGAATTACCACGCTGAAGGCTTCTACCACCTGGTCAAGATTCAAGACGTTTTTCGAAAGTATAGACTAAATGACTGGGTTGAAAAACAACCTGGTAAATGGAATGCATTTGTTGATTATTGTAAGCATGTTTGTTGAATAAAAAGTAGAAAACAGAAAAATACGTTTTTGGTTGTTTTATTCATATATTTCATATATACAATCATCACATTCACGGTCGCTCTGTAAACTAAACAATAAATTTGATTCCAACTTTACAAACAAATCGTTTTTATCGAAAATGTCTTTGATACCAATCATATCGATGATTTCCTTACACATAGCACAGCCGTTGGATTTCAGTAAATCATATTTCTTTTCAGTCTCGCCATCTCGATCAGCAATACTGAAAAGCAGTTTCGTTTCATCTAGTGTATCCCTTACTATTAGATCGACATCGCCATAATTATCGTCGTCGACGTTTCCAACAACATCTTCAACAAGATATAAGTACACGCTAAGGTGAACTGTGATTCCAAAGCACGTTAGTTTAATTTCATACTTGAACTCAGGTCTTGGCTCGAAACAAGAATTTGACCAACCCGGTTGAAACGTGTCAGATTTAAACTTATAGAACCTCTTAACTTTGGGCTTTTCAGTTGATGTGATGCTCAAATGCTTCGATACTATTTCCCACAACTGTTTTGCATCAGCTTGTGACTTGATGCGATCATACTTCGAAATTTGCGGACGAGCATACGATGACCATTTTCTGCGGTGAAAATACATGTTTTGAAATGTAACAATTTCCCAACAGACACTTAAATGGTTTGCGATACAGATCGTTACAAAATGTGCATATATAAGCGCTGCGCAAAACGTAAACTGCATTAATTGATGTTTGTGACACTCTTTCTCGGCATATTGCTAACACTATTCATTATCGAAGAACGAAACCCCGATATTTGGACTCGCAAACAGACCAAACCTGACAACGACAAGAAGAAGACATGATTTGTGTTACATTTCTTGCGGCGTTTTGTATTCAAGAACTGCGATGGTGGTTGTCTGTTAGAAAAATACGAATGGAATGCATACAGATAATGGAACAAATTCGTATGGACTTTCGAACAGATTGTTGCTGTGGTCGCAAAGACTGCACCAAACTAATTGCGCGACTTCAACTGGAGAAAGAGCAAGCTGTGAAAGACTCTCGAACTTGTATTGTTTGCCGCATTGAAGAGAAAACCTGTGTGGTAACTGCATGCTGGCACTTGTTTTGCGTAAACTGTTGCTGGCGCATGCATATGAACGGGAACAAATGCGCTGTGTGTAGAACTGAGATGTGGGGTTGGACGCCGATTTATTGGACCGATTAGAAGTTATGACTTTGAGTGTTTTTATTATCGATAAATAAACCGTTGAAATGCATTTTATATGAATAAAAAGTAGAAAACAGAAAAATACGCTTTTGGTTGTCTTATTGCATGAACAAAACAAACACACAAGTTTACTGTTATTGTTCTTTATTAACAACATACAACAAAAATGTACAACACTTATGTCATCACATTTTCTTCTCTGCGCTTTCGACTCAGACTACGACTGAACACCTTTGTAAAGCTTCTCTTCCTAGGCCTTGAACGTTTATCATCGTTTTCACTAAGTTCGTTGACTGACTTCGGTTGAAGGTTTTCCTTTGACTCGTTTTCTCTTCTGAGCAATTCGTTATCATACGCGGTTTTGTTGTGAAATGTAAGAAGTTGTGGAATGCGTTTAAGAAACATCACCACTTCTGTCATGCCTAGGTGCTCAGCGAGTTCGATCATGTTTACCAGGCTAGAGATTGACTGCCAATCCGAGTAATCTAGCGTGAGACCGTTACATTGGTACTCAGACAGGTTCATGAGAATTTCAAACACGTTCATCAATTCTTGAACACTGTACTTCGGCTGAATCTTGACATGATTTGTCTTAACGTTAGTGAACATTTTCACAATTGCTGCTGGGTATGATCTTTGTTCTTTGCCCACATAAAATACAACCCTGTCTTTGCTTTGTTTAAGCGCCTGAATGAGCTTTGAAGAGATTTCAATACCAATATCGTACTTCAGTTTAGTGAACAAGCGATTCGTGGCTTCGGTGTCAGTGACCCGTTTAATATCTTTAACGTTTATGGTTGACATGGTTGTGTGTGGGTTGAGTGTTTTTTTTATAGAAAAACTAACCTTAAATAGATTTTTATCGCAGTTTTCCAAACCGTAATTTGTGATTGTATAGACAGTTGAACATCCACAAAAAGTCATGTTTTTTCTTGAGCTGGGAATCACATCCTATAGTGTTAATCATAACAAGAAAAACATAAACTCCTAAAAGCGAATAAGGACAGAGTGAAGTGTTTCTCGAAGTTTTGTATGTATCGTAAATAAACTTTATGTATGTGGAATTGTTAACCGTACTTTCGTCAAACAGAGAGAAAAAATTGTAAGCTTTAAGTCGGTTGTATCCACAAATAGGATCGCCAAATACTGAATCAAAATGGCTTGTAATTTCGCTAGTTGTCAATTTTTTGAACAACGACATGCGTTCATCGTCTTTGAACTCATTGAGAACCATTGTGACACACGTTTGAATTCCACACCCGAGTTTTGAGTTCATTTCTACTAGCTTGCTTTCGAATATTCGTATTGGTTCTTCATATTCTGTTATGTATTGAAAAATGCATAGCGAGCATTCGTGATGATGTCTAGAGTACATGGGTGAAAGCAAGTAGGTGTTTTGTGCTAACTGTTCGTCTTCGTCAACAATCAAAACCTCGTCAATATCCATTGATAAGGCAACAAATGTTTACAGTTCATTGATACAATTTATTTACAACATATACAAAAAATGTAACACACACAAGTCAACATAATCATACAATATTGCAACAACGTAGTCATTCGTCATCATCGCTCAATTCTAGATCACTGAGTATAGTCTTTTCCTTTTTCGGTTTCTTTGCAGCTTTCGTTTCACCAGATTTGCGCATTCTTTTAACAGCCAGACCGTTCATAATTTCCTTTTCATCATCGTTTAGCGTATCTGAGATTTCTGTATCGGAGATGTCGATATCGGCATATTTGCGTTTTTCCTCAACATTGGAAGATTTTATTCGCTCTATTAGCGCAAACATGTTTTCGTCTTCCCCAGAACCGAGTATTTTGTTAATCACATCAATTGGAATTCGATCGAAAACGTTAGAGCTCACAGTCTTCACAACATCGTCCTGCAGGTTTTTTGTTTTCTTGATGCCCTTTATCAGATTCTGCGTTCTTACTTTGAGGCTTTTGTACTGCGCTAGTTTGGCATCAATCTGTTTTAGTTTCTCTGAAAGTTCTTTTATCTTCAAATAATCGTTAGGCGACAAGAAGACACCTGACTCGACTTCAGAAACCAAATTCCTTTTCACGCCGTGATTGAGTACAGTGTTCGCAAACTGCTGTATTCGTTCTCGGTTGTTCGTTTTTATAGCATAGCTCGAGGTCAACATTGCTTGTGCCATCGTAGAAAGTGATTGCGAGTGTGCTTATTTTGTTAACTGCAGCTATATATATACGCTTGAAAAATAATGCACGCCTTACTTGTTCATCATTGGCTGGAATAAACGAATGTAGTACGCCTCTTTTGCTTTACGCACATGCTTGTCTCGCTCTGTCTCCAAAACGAATACAGTGTAACGTTCTTTTACATCGCACAAGTGTTTCCCACATTCTATCAAATGATCAGTAGCTCGACAATAGTGCTGTTCTGTTCGAATATGAGAGTTGTGTGTGTGAATGCGTTTTCTCAAATTAACGGTCTCGCCAATATACTCACCGCCGCAAGTGTTGCACTTCAGAACACATATAACATCTTTTGATTTACAAGTCAAGTTCTCTCCATCTTCAACAATGTATACAAAACCACAATTGAACTGAAAACTATTTCCACTCTTTATTTGAGAACATAAAGTGCAACGCATACCGTTACATGGTTTAACTTTGTAATCCATACAAATTTCGATATTTCGAGATTGTGAATAAAAATGTGTTTATACGCTTTTTGTTACTGAGACGTGAAGATCAGCTGGTACCGTGAAATTGATTCCGTGTTTCTGCATAGCACAAGTAATGTCAAAACACGAACAGTTTTGCGAATTTAGCTGACTGATATGTAGAGTTTTACTAACTTTTGTGAAACAAAACTCGATTGTCAAGTCGAATATGAACACGTTTTCGTCTCCAATATCGTCTAGTATGGTTTCAAAAATGCTTTCGAGCAGTTCTTGTTCATTGATCAAAACGCTGATGCATTTAAAAACGTGGATGGAAAATTCTTGAGTGTTACCAATGCTCTCGCGTTCAATGGTATACATGTTGTCATACGAAGTCATTGTGAGTTATGACAATAGCGGATACAAACGCTTTGATATATGTTAACTCTTTACAACAGTATCGTTATGCCGAGCTATGCTGTGTAGTACAATTATGAAGCAAATAGCAGCTATCACAAGCACAATGAATCCACCAACACAAACAGCGACAGTTTCCCAAAACGTTAATTTTCTTAGTCCCGGTTCGTCATTCAATGTACTTTTACCCAACAAAACCTCGCAAATCGTGGGACTGTGTTTGCATTTTTCGATTGAAATGGTCTTTGATCGCATATCGACATACGTGCATTCTTGTCCACTGTTCGTCCTTTTGTTGTACACAATGAAGTGTTCGCTTGTGACAGAACTGTCATCTATATTTTTTATTTGAAACTTTGCCTCACTCATATTGTGTGCAGTGTTCTGAGTAATGCTAACCAAATATGAAACTAACTTATCATCCAAATCGTAAACACTCGCAATATTTGAGTGCGAACAATTTTCATCAATCCGAAAACATTTGCCATCATTCGCTTTCACAGCACCAATATCGCAGTATGTGAAATTAGCCAATTGTATGTGTGGTACGCGAATGAAATGACCATTTCTCGCTATAAGCACAGCATTCGTGCTATCGGTACAATTCTCAATTTGATACGTATTTCTATATAACGACATACAAATCTTATCAACAGCTGTGCCATCTTTGGTGCTGAAGACAGTAAGTCGATATGATGAAGCCTTTTTCGCGAGAATAACTTCGTTACTCACTTGTTTCACTATTTGACTTAGCATCGCACGTAAAGCATGATTACGTTCGTTGATAATCAAGAGTGTGTATTCACGAAACGGAGAAAAATGCGTATTAGAGGAAATCTTGAATGATGAATCCAAGTTGATGAAATAGCAACGATTGTTATGTACTTTACCGATTGTAGTAGAACGATTACATGTTATGCAGTAACAATTTTGCAATCCATACGTAGATACTTCTGCAACGGTCTGCTTGTTGTGCTTAATTCCCATTTTATGCTTGTTGATAGCATCTTGCATATTTTGAAATTGTTGGTTAACAATGTTATCGTTTTTAACTGGCAGACTAACGGTGAGTTTTGGCTTGGTAAGAGCATTTTGAATTTTGTGAGAAGTTTGGTTAACAACAGTATTTTTTTTAACTGTTGGACTTATCTTGTTTTTTGGCTTGTTGGTAGAAGTTTGAATATCGTAAAATTTTTGGCTAACGAAAGTATTGGCATTTTGAATATCGTGAACTTTTTGGCTTACGATAGGTTCAACGATAGGTTTGTTTGTTACTGACAGAACTTTAGTGTTTTTGAAAAAAAAGTCAGAAAAATCGATAATTGGAACATTTTCAGCGCTTTGCTTTTCATCCAAATTATCGTCAGAGTAATCCTCATCAAAGTTATCCTCGTCAGAGTAATCCTCGTCAGATTGATCATAGTCAAAGTCGAACTTATCATCGATTTTTAAGCGGATCTCACTCATTTCTTGCTCTATTTGTGTAATTGTGTCTCGCAATTCTTTGGACTTAGAAGGGATTATTTCCAAACCTAGATCATATTCTTTGATATACTTGGCGACTGACAAATCATTCATTTTTCTCTTCAATAACGCATTTTTGATTCGTGTTAACGCATGATCCTGTTTCTCGGGACTAGCACCTTCTAAATTCACATCGCACCATGTTCCGAACGTTGTACACAGTTCAATATTAAATCTGATGAAGGCATGACCGTGCATCCCATTTGCACAAATTTCACTTCCATCATAGGTCAATGAAAAATTGTACGGAAACAAAGGTATCCAAGCGTGTGTGTAAATCTCAGTAAACACAGATTCTACAAACTCACTGATAGAGTACGTTTTCGGCTCAATTTGCAATCTAACTAAAAGACTTGGTAAGTCGTAAGTGATAAACATTGATCCCGCTACAAAACCATCAACTACACTGTATACCGGTTTTGAAAACGCTTTTTTCTTGTTCGGACATCTAGATAGACCTATGGATTTGCATTGTTGCTCATGACCTTCTAAACTAAACTCTGGGTTTTGCATCCATTTGTT
This sequence comes from Dreissena polymorpha, assembly GCF_020536995.1. Taxonomy (NCBI): domain Eukaryota; kingdom Metazoa; phylum Mollusca; class Bivalvia; order Myida; family Dreissenidae; genus Dreissena; species Dreissena polymorpha. The sequence continues at coordinate 49,805,279 of NC_068359.1, read as the reverse complement.
GAAAAATTGTAAATTTTCTTTGACATCGTCGTATAATGACAAATACTCATAGGTTACGTTTATCAACACATAAAATAAACCATTCGTAACGTCAATCGGTGTATTCTGTACATGCTTCAAACAAGACGGTTCATAAAAATTTGGTTTAGGACGTCCTAACGCATTTGTTTGTAAAACTAAGGGAAAAAACAGGGCGACTATATGCACAAACATATACATGACGAGTTTTTGATGCATTGTCATTTTGGAAAGTTCCTATATAAGTATTTTCTACAAACAAATTGAAGTTATTTGTCTTCCAGTCATTCACATGGTTTACACCACAAATAGCATTCCTATGTGTCTGTGGACAGATTTCCAGCATGTAGAAATAAATACAAGAGAACATTTTGCACATCAATTCGAAACGTACGCAAGACTCAAAGCTTCTCTACAACCAACGAAGTTGATAATGTGTCTATTTGATGAAATTGTTGAATTCGTTTGCAGCAAAACAAACATAAGCAAAATCAAGATTCAACATGCGCTGATGGACTCTTGTACTTCAAGGAAAACCTTTTCAGTTTGGTCGTTTCTGATCAAAGATGTGACAAAAGAAACTTTAAACGTTCTTGCTACGAAAGCGAACCTGTGTAGATTCGATTTATTGTATGGTTTCATTCATGCCGAAAACTGGATATGTGGTGCAATTGATTTTCGAGGTGCTGAAAAGTCAAAAGATATTGCCAAAGATATTCTTGAAACAGAGCACGTTTTTGAAATGTTTAGCGCGAATGCGATGACAAGATATTCCAATAAAATGTCCATGAAGAATATTCAATAAAACGTATTGTATCATAGCTTGTGTTTTCGTGATTTGTTCAGAACATACTCAAATAACAAACAACACGCACAATTGTTTCAAGGTTTTTTATTAACATATACAATCGAACACAACAAAACAAACATGCATAAAATGTTAATTATTGAGTCACACATCTATGTGTTAATATCATGTATCACTCGAATGCCGCATCGGATGCATCATCGTCAGAAAAATAAATATGGTCGGCCTCTTCGTCCCGCGTTTCGATGTATTGCGCGAATGCCTCGTAATCAGAAAAATAAATATGGTGGGCCTCTTCATCCAGCTTTTTGTCAATCAAATAGTCATATGGCGATTGAACATAAGGTAGATGTTCAATTTTATTTTGTTCTTCATCATCGACGCCATCGATTTCGTCCGCAAAACAATTGTCGAATTCTTCTTTATATTTTTCCTCCAAAAAACGTTCGTAAGATTGCAAAAACTGATCTTCTATCATATCATCGATATCACGGCTTCTGCAAACCCAACACATTTTTCTATCATGTATCTCTGCATCTTGATCATTGGAACCCTTTTGAAATATGTGATTATCATCGTCGATTTCGCCCCGGTAATATTTTTGCTTTTGATAAAACTGTTCGTAAGATTCGAAAACCTGTTCTTCCAGTATATCGCCAGCATCATTAGTTCTGCAAACCCAACACATTTTTCTATCATGTTTCTTTACATCTTGATCATTGGAACCTTTTTGAGGTATGTAATTATCATCGTCGATTCTGTCCTGGTAATATGTTTGCTTTTGATCTCGTTTTGCATTGCGTATTTTTGTTCTTCGTTTCTTTTTCAGCCTGTTTTCAGCCTTTTTACGCTGCTTTTCAGTTTGTTTTTGATAAGATTTGTAGCGGGTACGAGTACAAGTCTTGTCAATTTTCGCCATTAGCAGCTCATCCAAATCACTATAATTATCGTATTCGTCATACTTTTGGTCATCTTTTGTTTGAAGACTTTCTACCGATTTATTTGAATATTTTTGGTTATCATCGCTAGAATGAACATCTTGATCGCTTTCTGTTTCCACAATTCCATAATTATCTCTTTCATATTGCTTTTCAAACTCGTTTTCCAAGTACCTATCGCATAACTCATAGTCAAGAAATTCAAATTCAAAAGGACAAGCACGACCAAACCGTCGATGACTGAGTCTCACTATTTCTTCTTTGTTCATGTTCCAATCGAACACAAAAGGACAAGCGGGGCACAGCTGTCGATGCCTAACTCTCACATCTACTTTGTCCATGTTCCAAATGGAAATGTGCGCATTGCAAAACACGCATCTAACGCAATTAAAAATAGTGTCGGAGAAATTCTCTCTCGTGTCGGAGATGACACAAGGGTCGTAGATGAACCCTTGGCTAGCCAGGTCTTCCTTTGACACGCTGCGTTTGGATGGCCTGTCTTCAAAGGTTTGAAGTCTCTGGTCCATAGTTTGATAGCGACTGAAGGCTCGTGGTTCAGATTTTCTAAGCCTCGCAAAACGACTGTACACAGACATGTTTGCAAACAAACGTTCTTAGACTTACTAACGTATTCATCTCCTATTTATACCATTTTTTTGTAATGACTTATGCGATACAACTCTCGTAGTACAATTAGTGTATATTGAAAACAAAATTAGCCCGGCAAAATTAGCGGGGGGGTCTTTTTTAAAACCCCACCCCCCTTATTAAACCGTCAGAACATTTTCCGGGCATATCATATAGCGCCGCATCCCGCACCAAAAATGCACACAAGAAAAAAGTGGCTGTGGTTCAGAAGATACATCTTTAGGAATAAATTCATTAATATATGGCCTTATACAGTGTTTCTGGTAATTGACATTGCATGTTATTTTATTTTTTTAAACTGTGATTTATCTGCAGTTATCAGATAGTACTGGTGTCTTAACAAATCAAACTAAGATTCAAACAGTGTATTAATATGCGAGTACAATGGTTAAGTCAGAGGCACACTCCGTCAAGGTAGTTATATGGTTTTGAGGGGATGCTTCATAACCCTTCCCGAGGATTTGTCATAGCGGACACTGCCTTTCTTTCGCGCTTTCTTTGTCCGGCCAATTTGCAATGCAAACAACATTTGCTATACACAACATTGTTAACAACGATGACGTGGATATTTTTTAACGCCGTGCACGCCAGAAGAACGCATAAAAATTGATGTGTCTCGGATGGTAATTAATCGGAGTTATTAACTGGTATTCTTCTAAGCATGTGCCAATTAAAACACTACCGTGTTAATGACGGTTAAGGCAGCATTCCGATGTGACGGAGCTAGTAACGAAGTCCTTAACGGATTTGATCGTCCACATAACTAAAAGAACACAACCATGGAGATGCGCGTGTTCTAATGCGAATGCCTCTAAGATGTTTGTCTTCTTAGTAAACTTCAAATTCGTTCGCATTAAAAATATATTTTATGTTCGTATTTAATTTTTTAACGTGGCTGCGAAGGATATTTAGTGCTTTAAAGATAAAGCAAATTATACATCGAAAGCAGAAATTATATACGTTTATTGTTCAACGTCAATCAATATCTTACTTATGTCAACTCGTTTTAATAAATGCGCGTCTTTAACTAACAAACTATTTGTTGGCAATTGTAATACGCGTGTAGTAATGACGCCTACTGGATTTCAACACAAAACACCCGTCTTGAAATATTTCCAGTATAAAACGTACTTGGATCCATAAAGAGATCATCCTGCATAAAGTCATTGACGTTATTTAAAATAAAATATATAGTTAAGCGTATGTGAAACTGCAATAATTATAGCCAAATATTGTTTAAGTAAAAACGCCATTCTAGAAGAGCACGTTACATGGCGCATACCTTGCGTTTCCGAAATTCCAAACGGTGCTGGGGAGTAATATATCAATAGTGTTTGGCTTTCATGTTTCGCGATGATGTATTTGGTATGCATTTTCGGTGGTTTGAAATTCATTTTTTTTATAAAAGATTTACAATAAAATGTATTGTTCCAAAATGACTTATAATGTAACAGTTGCTTTGTTTGACATATTTTATATTTGGTAAAATACTGAACGCATTTGTGTGTATAACATTTCTCATGCAAACATTAACACTGATGTGTTTATGAATGTAAGCACATTAAATCTAAAACAATGTCACGAAGAACAGATTGTTTCAAAACGCTATGTTAAGCATTTTCTAAGGGGTTTCCTTTTTACAAAAAATACAATGAGGGTCAATTCTGGTCAATATAATCTCCGAGTTACGGAGCAGTTTGGGCGAAGTAGCATAATGCTCTCGAAGAGAATTGCGAAACTGGAATGGAATAAATGTAGTTACAGAGAAAAGAAACAACATATTCAATTGAAAACACGTATACACAAACATTGCATGTAATATATTGTAAATTTGCATGATTTCTTTTAACAACCTCCATCGATAATAAACGCTTGTGCTAAGCGGAATCTCGCTCCTAACATACATGAAGGCTCGACGCTGACACTTGAGAATAATTCGTTTACAATAGGCGAACAATTTCCTTAGATGTCTGTGAACGAACAATTACAGTAACATGACAGCAGAGTACTGAAAGGTCGAATCTAAAATCTATTTAATGTATATGATCAATACACGCATCCTGTTTACGTATTGGTAACGCTCACTCTAGCAATGCCAAGATTAATGTGCAACATCAGACTTTTTTTCATCAAAATACGCGGTTCAGTTCAATTACTTTACATACAAATTGAATGATTAATCGTAATCATTTTGATATTGAAATTAATAGTCTATAAACGTGTGACGAAGCTTGTAAAATAATACTTCTCACCTTAATTACTAGTTAAGTGATAATCTAAGCATATTTTAAAATATACTGGGTCATTTACTTCAAATTGTCAAACATTATATTTGTAAAGCATTCGAAATTGAACATGCAACGAAAAACGTAAGTTAAGTGTCACCCGAACGAGCTATTGTTATAAAAATGCGGATTTTCAACAATGTGGACACTAACGTTAAAATGTTTAAGTTTGATATATTGGCATCGTTAATTGATATAAATATATCTAAGTATATTCTGCAATTTAAATGAAAACATATATATGGGGTCACAGAGATCATTTTAATTAAACTTAAAAGATATGACGTTTAAATAATCGGGGTTTACACGATTTCCACGAACTTAATAACTGTAGCAAGGTGTATTGGTCTCGTATAAATAAAAGTTATTAAATTTAATAACTTAATAAAATCTCGGGGTAGGTATTAAATCATGGTTTGACTTTGTTATTTTTTTCCAGAACACTCGACATATGTTGAGAGTTGATAGATAAAGTGATTAGTTCGTTTGACAAAAAGATTGATCGCAAATAAAAAAATTGAAACTTCAAATTCCCCATCAGGACTAAAATTTTATTATACCATGAGTCCCTTAATTATTGTAAATGACCTATTTCCTGACTGTCGTACAAGGCTTAACTGCACCAGACCTAGCACATAAATATGCAACAATCACGAACAACAACTAATTCAATTGGGACTATCGTCCTTGAACGGCCAAAGCAAATATAAAATACATACAATGCAAATCAAAGAAAAATTATCGTGATATATTTTAATGGGAGTAGAATTCACACACAAAAAATCAAAATTTCTATTAATAATTTTTTAACGTTAAAACATAAATAAAAGGGGCCGAATGCGATAATTAACTCCAAAGAGATATGCAACATACCTCATGTGTTGAGCAAAAACGAATGCATTCAGTATTGAACAGTGATAACTTAATTTAGAAGAAGAGAGAGGATCTTAGTTAGAAGTTAAATTGATTGCATACGCAGACGTAAAGTATCTTACAATTGATACACAAAATAAATAAATAAATATTGCCGTGGCGTAGTGGATATGGTGTCCGCCTAGCGATCGGGAGGTCAAGGGTTCGATCCCCTCTGTGGGAGCGTTCTTTAGATCTCCCCCATAGACACCAAGAAAACGGACTCGAGAGCGTTTCATATAAGCTTAGGCTTGTTATGCAATCGAGCTTAAATAAATAGGTTTAAACAAATACATTAAGAGTTACCGAGCATTAAGAGAGAATTTATGGCATGGCGTTGGGCGTGTTATTTGCTCAATTTAAAATGACAGTTGTAAATGACATTAAGGATTCTCGGACAAGTGAATTACAAACACACAATAGGTGGTAAAAATGTGAAGCGAATAGCAACATCTATTACTAAGTTTTCAAATAGGACAGCATGTTGTTACATTTGTAGTTGCGTTTGTTTGCGTTCCGACTTGGACTGAATAACGAAGTTAAATATATTGCCAAAATGCTCAAGTCACTATTAGACTGATACATTATTACATAGAAAGGTAATTTGTGTTTAGGTTAGAGTTAGGTAGATAGCATTTCGTTCAATTGGAAATTTAATGTTAAAAGACTTCAATTAAAATAGCCGACATGAATGCTACATTAAGCAATTCATAGTCATGTTAACGTCCAAATAGTGTGTGATCCATATGTTAATCTAAAATAAGTTTAGCATAACAAAATATTAATGATAATAAAAGTGACCGACTTCATAACAAAATATTATGATATCCATAGACGTGCTGTGGGTAAAAAAGTTATTAATCTATGAGCAACATATGACATCCAAAGCGAGATACACAACGGATTTGTTTACTTATGAATCGAGGGCCAGGCAAATATTGGTTTTGCCATATGCTTAAATTGTTTGAATAAACTGTGTTTTAAGCTCGAAAGTTACCATATGCATCCCCTTGATAAGAATATATTGTTGACTCTATTCATATCATACTAAAATTCACTGAACAGTTATTCGAGTTATTGCGTTGTTAATAAACCTAATTACGCATCAGTGTGTAATAATGTGGAGCGGTCATGCGGTGCGATTTATCTCTTTTGTGGGAAACAAAAAAAAATTATCAACTACGTTAAACAAAAACATGTGTTTAATATAGAAAATATGAAACTGTAGAAACTTATCTAAAAAGGAAATTGCGATTGTTTTATTTAACGCAAATGACTTATCTACAATGCAATACAGGGCAAACTATATTAAACGGGCTAACATACACATTATTGAAGTTGATGTCATCGCCCTGGAGCGCCCAATGCGAATCAGTATGGGCTTACATCAGTGTCAAGGCATGCAAAACAAAGCTCATAGCAATTAAATTATCACTTAAAAATACGGGTACACAATCGAAACCACAGAAATAAAACAAACACTCATACATAAAAAAAATATTGTTGAAAAAGTCCCAATATTATTTTATGTGTGTGCAGTTTATGATTGCTTATTATGAGTATTTTAACATATTTAACTGCACACAACTCACAATTTGAAAAATTGAGAATTATGATGTTTTAAAGGAAGCAATTTGTATTATATGATAACGTTCACGAGTCTTTATTTTTATGAATGTTAATCAAGGGATAGAAGTCATAGTTAAACAGAAAATAACGTCATAATTTCGAGTGTTACCTTCATTTAGAGGAGTTTGTATCGATCGGTTTAATACCATGGTTTGCTAAACTTAATGTGTTGTACGGCGGATGTATGTATTTATTTAATTATACAAAAATATATGATCAAATAACTTGATGTATAAGTGTTACTATTGAATTGATTCTATCAGAAACCATTCTAGTTGTCAGCTAAAGCGTAAGTACAATTTTAAAGAACACATCACATCATTTATAATTGAGTTAATCAAAATAAATCAAGTTACATTTTTACCAGAACGTAATGTTTCTTTTCTTACATCTGGTATTAATATAGATATATTTGTTCTTATGTATACATTTAAAAAATACCTTTTTGACCAAATTAAGCCTAATCTTTTCCAAATGTTGCATGATTTTGATAATGCATCTCACTTCCGGTTTACCAATTCGTAAATATAGAAGTAGTTACGCGGTAGTATGTGTCATTGCAATCAACTTAAACGAGTCGAATAAAACAAATCAGATTGCAAGTGCAGCTAAAATTGGGCGTCGAAAACATTGAGCATCTTTTGAGGTGTAAGAAGCACTTATTAGAAATTAATATTCATGACTTTGATATATTGTGTTTAATCCTTCAAATTACTGTTTTCCGATAATGCTTAAACTATTGCAATTAAACGTCGATGTAAAATTAATAGGAATATATGAAATACAGTTTGTTAAACATTAAACAGGAAGCATTTACAATTTACGAGGAACACCACGAGTTGTTGAAAAGATGAGTATCTAAAGAAAAAATAACTCTTAAGTAGCGTTTCAAATATTTTAAGTCTATTTTGATAACCTTCAGTAACATGAATGTAGTAATGCAATTCAGCACACTAGTTATCTTTCATATAAAAATGCAAAAATGTATATGAAGAATACTTTCATGTTAAATTATATTTTGTAAGTATGTAAAAAAAATCTTTGAAATGTTTAACTTTTGAATTATGTGTTGTATATGAATGTTTTGAATACAACTATGTTTATATATTCATTTCAAGTACATGTACACGAACTGCTACAAATAAAACATGTATGTATATAGGTAAATAAAATGTTACAGATGAAAACAAAAAGAATGTATGTATGACACGTATAACAACAGTTATTTAATAAATGCAATCGTTGGCGAAGGGAGTACTATAACAATATGAATATATAAACGATCAAACATACACACAAATGGTTGTTTGTTTTTCGTCAATTTACGATAAGGATTTTACTGTATGCTTTACAAATATATTATTTTTATAATATATTTTTTTTTTATTATATTATATATTATTCTTTACATTCCCTTCCCCATGACATACAATGTCAAACATTCATCTCGTACAAGTTGTTTTTATTATTACCAATAATTGTAAAGGTGATGAATGTATTTCAAATGTTCACGGTCTTGTGTTCAGACTTTGTTTTTGTATGCATGTATCGACACCATGTAGTTATATTTTCGACAGTTCGAAAGCACTTACAAATGGTGTTACAGTAGTGATTAACATGTAGATACAAAACTGCGTTTTGTAATCTAATAATACAATCAGTGTTAGTGTTGCCTTAGTTTTCTCCATTAAGTTAACATCCAAAAACAATTATATAACGTCTATTGCCTAGACCCATATTCCTTGACACAACACAGACGTGTACATGGTGTTATTTTCGTAATTGGGAGAATCTCTAGTCGACTATTAAAAACGCATACAACGTCTAATAACGATTCCAACAGACCTTAATGCGTTTTCTCACACTGATTTGTCTTGTCATAGACCGTACGCCAAGGTTAAACTCACAGAAAATGGATGTATTTGCACACACTATTACTTAAAAAATATTCATGAATTTTTAAAAGGAAATATACGCAGACATATTCTTATCATATAGGCTGGTGCTTAACAATAATTATATCTATTTTTAAATGGCATCGTAACTTTTATTTATCGTGCGATATTAGAAAGAAGGGCTCAAGAGGCGTAATCAAGTGAGAATTCTTATTATCTGATTTTTTCTACCAGTTTTTTTCTATTCATGTATACAATTTGATATTCTTTCATGGTATGTCGAGGTAGGCGGCAAAAAAAGATAAATTGGATATATAACTAATTTACTGTGGATGATTGGATGCCAATCTGATATCGCGGCATTCAATCAGCTTTAGTGTAAGATGTTCATTTATGGGTATGCCGTTATAATATATAAGACATTTTTGCAGCATGGAATCATGCAACTGATGAAGACATTGAATGCGGAATGAAAAGACTTAAATACTAAACTGAAAAGGCGATACACAGCCGTATGATGTACCATAAATCAAATACAAATGTATGAAGGCAGACCCATCGTGCACTTATTACCTGATAACATTTTATTTGAAGATCGCTCTCTTTAAAAAGCTAAGGACAGTAAGACTTATTACAGGAACATTTTAACAACAAAGTCCAACATAGTAAAATAATTATTTATTCTTTTAATTTATCACAGGAACTACTGTTATATTACAAGGTTATATGAAAACAAACGAAAATTTAATCTATGCTCGTTAAGAATTTTTCCGAGACGCATTAAAACGTTAATTAGTTCAAAGCCAACGTATACCAATCGAATTTAATTACTCCATATATATATATATATATATTATATTAAATATATACTGCCTTCAGATGAGTCTCTACTGATCTAGTATGGACTTAAACACACCCAGTCTCTGTAAAACACGCATTCTGAATGATTTAACTTAGGTTACAGTCCATATTCACATATTTAATGTTGAATTTCTGTGATTTAATTACGAATGTTACAAGTCATTGAATTGCATGACATTTCGTCATGTTTTCATAAAAACAAATAGAAGTGATGGATTAACATTTGTGAATTGTATAAATATTTTCTGTTTCCATATTAATGCATTCAGGGGCTTAATTTTAATTGTAATCACCTCCTGAGTTGGGAAATAATTTTGCCAACCGTTTGTGAAAGTTCATTCTAAAAATGAGCAAGACGTTATATTTAGTTTCTTCTATTATGTACCTATACATATTTATATTCTACTTTAAAAAATCCTTATTTCAGAGTTCCAAATATGTTGCTGCATTTAAAAGCTGGGAACGCGCACTCTTGTTTTGTGATATTTAATGTGTTATGATATGTATGGTCAACATCTCTACCGTTTCAAGCAAGATTAGGAAAACCCCGTTATATCTTTAGGCGCCAATAAGCATTCCACAACTGAACCCCATCGATCGGGTTTCCGATATCCAATCCAGCGCTATCTTATTAATTAACGCGAATGCATGTTTCATATACTATGTCCGATAGTTAAAAAATAACAAAGTAAATTGTTTGTGATATTTAAATATATAGCTTACAATTATGTAGATGGGATGTAAATACTACTTTTTCGAACTTGAGAAATTCGAAGAATAATTAGGAGAGGTGGAAGTGGTATTTCTATGTAAGAGTGTGTTACATTTTATAATCGTCTAAATATGGTAATAGTATTACAGCCTTTTTTAAAAAGCACTTCCACAATAATATCTCATTACCGTGACTACATCCTGGTAGTTTTTCAAAGTCAAGCATAAAACTACATCTTAGCATGAACATAATACATGTTTAAGTATGTGTAGTCCATTCGATATAATGTATACAATTATGGATTGTGATTATACGACTTTTTATGACGCTTACTTGGGCTGATATGCCGGTTTACTTTAGCTCAAAGCCTTCTGTCCGTTCAGATGTTTTTTTACTTTCATTAGAAAAGTATTGTCGTCGGAGAAAATTTCGTAATTGATGTACTCACGGTCTTTAAATGAACAATTGTGATGTGTTTTTTTTAAATGCCGTTATTATACACATTCAAGTAATATATTCGGGGTTTTATGTTCTCAGTTTCATGTGCATGGCTTATATAATGTTTTTTTGCACTCTGTTTACAGTAGATTAATGCCATGACTATGTTATATATCGTCGCGTCGGCTATATCTTTTATCTTCAAGCATTGACTTGGCTTTGTGCGCGTGTTAAAGTTCGGTTGCAAGCAGTCTAGTTCTATGATTTGGTTTAATTGTCTTGATAACCAAAGTTATTTTTGAAACTTGACAGGAAATGTCATGAACATTAATTTTACAACGCGACTGTGTAAAACAGGTAGAACAAAAGAACAGCTATTTTGAAAATACCTGCAAACATCATGATTTAAACAATAAATAAAACAAATACGCATGTTAAAGCGGGTATATACGATTTTGTCAAATTTGATGCATTAATACAAACTGTGTTAAATACTTATTATATATATATTTCAATATAAATTAACATAAAAGTTAAGAAGAACATGTGCCGAAAGTGCGAAATAAGCCAGATATTTAATTCTGAATTTGAAAACGGCTGTACAGCCGAATTCGCCAGCATGTATACCATACATGTACGATGTGCATCTAAACTTAGTTTAACGGTTTATTTGAATTCCTGCAACGATATCTATTCATACGACACACGAACACCATCTCCGATCCTAATACAAAGACGAATGCTTCGGTTATTGTAAGAAAATATGTACGTCACTATCGGCTCGGGCGCGAATTTGTCTTTGCTGCATTTTATGAAATTCGGCTTTAATGTATAATTTTTCTTGCCTATTTTGTGTTATTGTAACATATTTTATCAATATATTAGAATTAAACACATATAAAAAATCGTATATATCCGCTTTAACATTTTTATCTATTTACTCAAGTTCGGGATTCTTTCTTTATTGAAAGCGACAACATATTTAGTACATATAATTTTTTATGTAAAAGCATCTCTACGATAAGTTCAATCGTTCGGAAGTATGAATATATTGTACACCAAGATTTAATTTTACATTGATCCTTACACTTAAAAACATAGTAAAGGGACGTGTTCACACTTTGTCAAAATGAGATATTTTCGTGTTTTTTTCTCGAGGATTAAAATAAATAAATGAACAACACTAATAAGGGAGACTCATATTGAACATATTTTATTTACGAATAATCATCGTTAGAAATTGATAAAATTATAAAGCTTTACAAACACTCAACGATTGAATAATTTGGAAGGTTCTGTTGTTATCGTTATATTTTGTAAGTATACGATGATTTAATATTATGTCTTAAACACACTTCATAATGTACCTCATGGATAACAAATGGTTTCGGCACTAGACTTTCACTCCAAAGGTAAGTAGTTCGAGCACAAATAGGAACAAATGCCTTTCCTTCTTTAATTTTATTTGTGTTTTATACTTAAAATATTTAGGTCCGATGTTAAATGTTTTCAATTCAAAGCATGTAATGAAAACCTTCAACAAATGTCCAAATCTGTGGACATGCCCCTTGAAAAGCTTCAAAATTATTATTCGAATGAACGGCCGCAGCTGTAACAATATAACTATGCCATAAATAGTTTGCATGCATATATTAATCGGCATAAGTCTACCTTTTTATTCGCACTAACTCCATTTTTCAGTGAACATTCGCAATATTCAGCGTTGGGATTTTACCATTGACATTACTGTGTATTTGTAGGAGAATATCATGCAGACGTAACGAGCGTTGCAATAAGATACATAATTGTTTGCTGTACGGTCCTGTCATTATGCCCTATACACAGAAAATGTTGATTTTCATGATGTTTATGTTTGATTAAAAAACAATATAACCTTTATTTTAAATAAGTATTGGGGAAACACAGGGCTTGAACACAAGTTATTATAATGCATCTATCAATCATATAACAATAAAACTGAGTCTGACGATGGAGTTGATATCGCGTGTGTTGGTTATGTTCATGAAAATAGATAAATTAATATATAAATATATACCTGGTTAAACCAGGTTATAAGTATATTGATAAATGTAGGTTCTGACGTTGAGCAATTATATCATAACCTACATAAGGAAGAGTGTCAGATATGTAATTGGTTATTTAACATAAACACAAGGTCATAGTGCTGTTTTTTAATAAATTGAAATGAAAAATAGTGTAAGTTGTAAATGTTTCGTCTTGTGTTTGTGTAAAAAACGCACACAACAATCACGTAATTTGGATATATAATCAAAATCTATTAGCGTTCGTTCTTTTCTATGTATTGTCCACCAACATTATTCAATATTATCCCGGTCCCGTATTTGCTTTTAACGAAACACATATGTCCACTGGGTGTGCTTAACGTAAGTGAAAGAATCTCTTAGCGACGATTTGAAACACATAAATACACACACATTTTCTGTATGAACACATGAACTCCAGAATGTAAAATATCTGACGAAAGTACAGATTAGAATTTCCCTTTTCATTACGACAATCGATAACCATTAATGGTATAACGCGGTCTGAGAAAAAAAAGGAATGCTAATTATATTTAATCATTATGATATATGATTGGTTTGCAATATTCCTATGGCATTATTTTCATGGGCAAATGATGTCAATATTTAATGTTTAACAAATAAAGACCATATACTTCGAACTTTCAATTTTCAAACTGACAGAAGAACACTTGTTGACTATGAAAAACAAACATCAATCAAATGTTGGACATTGATTATTAACTCCAAACTTCAAAAGACGTATTATAAGGCCATAAAGTGTGTAAAATTATTTCAATGAAAATCATAAAACACTTAAACGAAACGAGCGTTGAAATGATGTATATCATATCCATAATATCAACTTTTAAACGACGCTTTTCAATCAGGGAAGCAATTTTTGAGAAATTTTTATTTCAATAGGATCCCCTCAGTTGTACTGCCACCTAACGTTCTTTAACGAATAATCAGGCAATCGATTACCAACGGCCTGTGCTAATGGGACGTATCAACATCAGCTTGCCAAGAGGGAATTTTCCAAAAAGTAACTCTCACTTACTGTTAAAGGCAAGATCAAGTTTTGGATATTTAGGACAATATTTTTCCTCCTTTTTCTTGTTTCTCTGAATGCCATCAAACGATTATTGATATTTTATATGTCTCAATTAATAAAATCTAAATCGTCTTGTGTGTAAGATATAATTCTCATCGAATAATTAAATAACTTCCTCCATACGATTTGATTCGCTATCGATCAGGAGATGAAAAAATGTGATACAAATAAATAGTTAAATATGAATCAAACCTTACGCCAAATCAAGCCCTGCGTATAAAAGATATTATTATTGGTTAAAACTCTGCCTGCCGTTACCGGACAGATTGCCTCGCAACATTTTTTTGGCAAAATTCGTTATTAATTATGTTATGTTCAGATTGTTCAAATGGTATCTTGCTAAATGATTGGCTCGTTTGGTTTTATTATCACATATATTATGTTACCAATAATTGCATCCACAATCTTATCAAATGTAAACATACTTACCCATATTAAAACGAAATATTGACTTTTTATTCTCACTATAACCCTTATTCGGTTGTTACTAAATAAATCGTTTCGACTTGCTTAGTTTTTTTTACGAATACTTAATTAATTGTGTAAACTTAAGAAGTGTGTGTTGTGCGTTTGAGACTTAATTTTCGTTTATGGATAGTGTAATGGTCACGATGTATGACAAGCCTCGCCTACTTCCCCGTTCAGCGACTTGAAACTGGCGGAAATGTGTATGCTTTTATTGCTGTTAGTTCTTTGAAAACGTGAGTAAATAATCGTATGAAACATCAATCCATGTTGGGTGTTGTGTATTAACCATCATTCTTAGGGTCTAGACACTATTAATCATAAATAACAAGACATAAAAGATAGACTTACAATTATGCCATATCTCCCCGAACACACATAAAAATGGTTGGTTTATCTAACAATACGTTAAAATATTGAAATTGTGTGCCGGTGTCGATTAAATGTATACACCACGAAACGTTTATTCGCCAAACGTGAACAGGTGTCGACAAGTTTCAATTGATTTTTACATAGACTTTTGCAAATATTACTGAAAAGAATTTGCAATGTCACAGTTAATAGACGCCACTCTTTCACCCCTAAACCATCGTGCTCGCAATGTATTTAAATAAATTCTGATAAGACGAACCGTTATATATAAGCTAATAAGCTCTTCAAACTTATGCCACTATGACACTAGTAATCGCGTTGCCGAAATCCAATACAGCGTTCACAGCAGAGAATGAGCGTCGGTATTTCATTTGCACATCATTAACTTAAAATACAGTGGCTGTGGGAGAACAAATGACAGTCGCACAAAAGGAATATACAAAGTACGTAAATGAACTGGAGTAAATTACCGCAACAAAATGCGGGCAATTTGGTGAATGTTTATAAAAATGTTATCTTTTTAAAACATAAACAAAACGTTTCGTTTGATAATGATTTACGTGTATTTTACATGTAATTTAGCAATTGTCTTTTCAGTCTCAACTCATCAACACATCATATTTAAATAATAACCGCCACATTTAAAGTGTATTGTGAGCATGAAACACGTGTCGAGAAAAATAAGATAATGAAAACTTACTTTGGTGCATAAATGAATATTTGCTGATATTAATGCTTATCCTCGCGCAAGTGACTATAATACATTTCTACACTTATATATAAGGCTGTTTACATCAAGTAAGATCAAGCGAGATTCATATTTGAATCTAAATAAGTCAAGCCCTGTATTGTATTCATATATTGTTCTGATGTTTATGATTTATATAACGGAATTAGTTACGTATTGTAGCATAGCTAGAATATATATTTCATATAACCCTAGTCAGTAAACGCATACATGTTATAGTATAATGAACATATATCGTCACATAACGTGTGTTATGTACTCGATATTTATCATATCATGTATGTGATGTAATCGTAGTGATTCAAATCAGAATTTATATAATATATCATATATGATATATACGGTTTCTCGAACAACAACATGAGTTATTTATCATTTGAAATAATGCGAACAAAACATTAACAGCAACATAGTAGCAGGCTCTGCCAAACTTTTTCAATTCCAAATATTTGATAACAGACCTGCAAGCTTGATGTATAAATCTACAAAGTTGTTCGAGTGCGAATTTGCAATTATCATCGCAAGCATCTGCATTTTTAGACGTGATTCCGAGAAATACAGCATGAAGGTGGTTTGGTGTTCAAAAGAATGAAGGAATACGCGTAACGATGTAAGTGCTGTGAAGTGTTAATCGCCTGCAACTATAAATTTTGCACAAGACGTCTGTCATTGAACTTCGTGAATAACAAAATAATGTGTGTGATCGGCATATATTTCAGGTAAGAATGAAGAAGAACTATGCCATTACAGTATTTCTCTTTATGCACTATAGTTATTCACTGTTTGTATTAGATGTTTCGCCTCTATAATCAGACACACTTTCCATGGTGAGATGATGTACTGGTAATAAATGCACATACTTCTGCCACTAACTGCACTGCATGAACCAGACGTAGGATTAGAATAGCCTGTATGAAGGATTTCATGGCCTTTCTCCTTACAAGTTAGCAATTTTTTAAATATTGTAATTTAGTATAACAGGGTTGGATATAAAGAGAACTGATACTGCATTGTTATATGAGCTAGCTTTTATAGCGACGTGGTAGTGTCTGCCTGATTTTGAACCATGAGGTCCCGGGTTCAATCCCCACTGTGGTCGGGGATTTTTCAGGTTGGGTTACATTTGCACAAAACGTTAAAGCCCACCATGCGTGTCAGACGTGCCTGAGATGTCGTGGCATGGGGTAATTCATGGAAGAACTTCACAATTGTTGGGGATGTGTGTAGCAGAGTTTGGTATAAGGAGAAATAATACTTCCGAGCTAGCTTTTATAGCCACGCGGTAGATTCTGCCTGATTTTTAACCGTGAGTTCCCTGGTTCAATCCCCTCTTCAGTCGAAAAGTTTCCTTGCTGGGTTACAGTATGTTATTAATATGCGTTTGTTGTTACCCGTGATGCTAAAGATGCTGGTGATGAGGATGTATCTTATTTTGTGTCCAATATCAATAAATATGAGATAATTCCCATATTGTTTCATGAGCTTATGTAAAAAAGGGATTCAATATGCGCTTTTAAAAGTAATAACATCACAACCACATAAATAAGTTCATAAGGTTTAATTTACGTTTCTACTTATATGAACAGAATTTGATAATATCCAACAATATTTACATATAAATTTACATAATAACGTATTTAACTTATATATCCACTAACACAGTTTTCAACAACAAAATAGATTTGAATGTGAATCTAATAAAACGAGTCCTTTCGATTGGATGTAGTACCTTGACCGTTGGTATAGATCATTATAGCAATATGTATGTCTAGCAGTTTTGTTAAGCAGTGATAAAACATGTCATTAATGTGATATAATATGTATATTATTCGGATGGCTTACCAAACATTTAAATCAGATGGTCACTTACCAACGTTAACGATAGTCAAAAACAAGATTTCGATGTCTATGTAGAAAAGCTGGTGGATGATTTTGGATATATTTTAAATAAGCAGTATATCTCAATCTGATGATTTTTTTCCTTGCAGAAGATATGAATTTTTAGCAATACATTTCTTTTGCCAAATTAGTCCGTTGCGGAATCACTCTCTTTTAATAAGTTATTGAAGAAAGACAAAAGGTTGATATTTCCCGTTACACGAAGACAAAATTATACCTGGTCCATATCAACCATAATGTACTGGTTTCGCTATCCCCAATACATGCTTATTGCATGCAACGTGTTACGTTGATCATTTACAAAAGTCGGTTCTCCGTTTAGCGCTTTGGGATTTGTGTTGATTGTCTGGCGTAAGCAAGAGTTTTGTTTTCTTACAGTGTCTGTTGTAAGGTTTGCGAACTCTTTTGTAGGATGTTTGCTTTTCCATTTAATATGTCGAAAAAAATTACAAATTGATTCAAATCAGTGAATTGTTTATAACAAATAGAACAAGAAACCTTTGCTCCCCAAAGTTTTTTTTGTAATAATTTTGTACTATATATTCAGATAAAAGGAAACGTCTTGAGGTCACAGTAGTTGGGGGGAAATACTTTTTATAGACAATTTCAAAGGGCCATAAATCTGTGAAAAGTCATCCGACCAGAACCCGCTGATAATATGCACATCTCCTCTTAGTAGTAAAGCGTCCATTAAAGTTTCATTGAATTCCGGTCATTAGTTACTGAGAAATAGTCCGGACAAGAATTGCACTATATGTATAGTTAATGAAAAATTTCAAAGGGCCATAACTCTGTGAAAAATCATCCGACCAGAACCGGCTGATAATATACACATCTCCTCTTGGTAGTGAAGCTTCCCATAGCGTTTCATTGAATTCCGGTCATTAATTGCTGAGAAATAGCCCGGACAAAAATTGTGCACGGACGGACGGACACACAGACGCACGGACGGACGGACGAAGCGGCGACTATATTCTCTCCCCAAAATTGTTTGGCGTACATAAAAATATGATATCCACTGCATAAGGTAGATCACCACATTAAGTCTGTTTTTTTTGTTCTCTCCAAACTTTCAAATAATGCGATACAGAACAGAAGCCGCAAATGTATTTTCACAAAGATTCAAAGAGACACGAACACATTTTTGTTAAATTCATTCCTAAATCTCTTCGTGAGCATTATAACTATAATAATAACATAAATAGATGTAGCATTTACAAGACTACAATATGCATGATATTCATACCATGTTATATGAAAATATTGTTTTAATAGCTATGACCTTAGTTGCTGATATAAGAGTTGGTACGTAATATAATTTAGAAAAAAGTGGAGATTGTAAATTGTGTGTATGTGTGAAAGATATGTCTGTATTACAAAATCAGGACTGCACATTCCATATATCTTTTCAATGATATTTCTATGATCTGCAAAATGCTATATTCTATTCTGTATTTTTGATATCCATGTAATGAATGGAATTTCACAGGGTGATGTTACAGTAAATGATTTAGGGGAATCACAAATGGCCTAATTGTAGTTCACACATCCTACAAGACAATTTATCGATATGTGAACCAGTTACAGAAACATATTATCTAAGCTGGTGGCAAATGGCATAATGCCCTTTTTCGCATGATTCTTGTCGATTAATTATAATACATGTGTTATTACATTTTAAAATACAAACGACATATTAATCACGCCTCTTTATATGTATATATTTCTTGAATTCGCAATACATTTGAAGACAACCAATACATTTGTTTTAAATAGATTAAAATAGATTGATTTTAATTAATCTAGTTTGAGCTTAAATTCGAGTTTTACTTAACTTTAGAAATATTGTATTTATTCATTGTTTCCAAATGACGATAGAAAATGATCGACGTATTAACGGATAACATGTAAACTACGTTTTAACAGTTTCATTTGAAAAGACGTTCACTTACTAACAAAGCACACATTAAAATAATAAAGCAGTCGGATTAGTAATGAACACTGCATCCTTGTCGTGAATAAATAGACAGGGCTTACACCATTAATTAAATAATCAAAGCATGGAGAAGAAAAGAACTTCGAATGTTAAATGATGCCTATCAATCAGGGAAGCAATGATTGAGCAATTCTTATTGCAATTGGTTCACATCAGTTGTACTGCCAGTTAACATTCTGCAACGAATAATCAGGCATTCGATTACCAACGGCATGTGCTGATTCGACGTATCAAAATCAGCTTGCAAAGAGGGAATTTTCAAAAACGTTCCTCTCACTTACAGTTAAAGGCAAGACCAGGTTTTGGATATTAATGACAATTACTTTCCTTCTCATATCATTTTCTTGTTTATCTGAATGCCATTAAACAAATTAATATATATTTTTTATGTCTCGATTGATAACGTGTTTGGTTGATTTTTTTTACATAATTCCCATGCTCCCAATGTCATTGTGTCTGCTATAATTCTGATCGAATTATCAAATAATTTCCTCCCTATCATTTTATTCGCCATCCATAAGTAAATTTAATAATGTGTAACAAATAAAATTTAAAGAGGGAACATACCCATCGCAAAATATATCACTGCGTACATACGATTTGCTCTGCCTGTCTTTACCAGAACAGATTGCATCGCAACCTTTCTTGGAAAAATTCGTAATTAATTATATCATGTCAAGATTGTTAAAACAGCATCTTGCTTAATATTTGATTTGTCTGGTTTTATTATCACATAAAATATGTTATCAACTATTATCATGAAGTTGGTTTGTTTTTTCGAATGAATGATGGAATATGCGTTAACGATGTAAGTGCGGTGATGTATGAATCGTCTGCAACTATAAATTGTGCACAATCCGTCTGTCATTCAATTTCGTAATCAACAAAATAGTGTGTATAAACGGCATATATTTTTCTGGTAAGAATGTAGAAGAACTATACCATCACAGTATTTCACAGTATGCACTATAGTTATTCAATGTTTGTATTAAATGTTTCGCCTCTATAATCAGTATGTTTGCCATATCAAGAAAGTAAGGGTACCAAATACACACTTTCGACGGTAAGATGATGTAGAAGTAATTAATGCAAAAACGTATGCCAGTTACTGCACTGCATAAATCAGACGTAGTGTTAGAATAGCCGCAGAATATATTTCATGAACTGCACGTTTAATGAAATGTTTATAATTATTACATCGTGCTGCTGGTGATGATGAAGTTAATATAATCATCAAGTTGTTTATGAACATACATGAATTAATACATGACTTTGATACATGTACTTTTCATACGCCCTTGAAAGACTTTTGAGACGCCGCTGGTACTACGATTTTATATAAAATTGAGAATGTCCAATCGGTTTGTGCCTAAAAAAAACCTTGATGTTCTGTTCACGTGTATAAATAGAACAATCGAGAAATCGATAATTTTTCAATATTTGCTTTTTCTGTTTATGACCACTTGTTTAATGAAACACTTGCTGTTCGTAAATATTTGCCTAAGTCTTTTATGACTTTTGTTAAATGTTCTCATATATTTTTAAGTTCGGGTCCAATTTACATACACGTGCATACACGTGCAATTATCTCACAGGTTGTTATTAGATTATGCAAATAAAAGCAATCAAAATGCGCTTTTGAAAGTAAATATATCACAACCAAATTTATGAAATGCGTCCACATGACTGTATAAGCGCGTCTCCATTTAAAAAGGAACACTACCGTACCATTTGAATAACGTTCATGTATTATCGTGAGTATTTTTTTTTTGCTGCTCTTACAAATTAATAGTCGAAGTCTGGACATATACGAAAGATACCTCATTTACCGTTATTTGTTAAGATGCAAATATTTTGATATCGCTTCTGCCAACAAGATTAGAGATTTATCGAACTTTAAATCGTACCATTACGTACGGATTTAGACTTCCAATCAGTAAGCGATGAGTTTAGCTGAAATTTATTGGCAATGCTTTGTCTTATTATTTCAGAAGTATGGCTAATACCCATGAGATTTGAACGTGTATTGTCAAACTGTAAATTATGAAAACAAATTCATAGATTTATATAATATGTATAACAGTTGAACAATTGGTTATTTGACTGGTGTAAAACTATGAATCCCAAACATAATCTTATCTGTTAGATTGATAATACAACTTCAAAACTCTCATTTCTTGACTTTATATTTTGGATTTTTTGACGGGATTTGGGCAATTATAATAAAACTAACGGCTATATACACAAGCAGGATAGAGGGGAATTGCCATTAACGCATCACGATTTTTTCATTGCACATATGGTAGAACGTAAATTAAATAAATTCACAATGTATTGAAGGTGAATCACCTCATAGTATAAGTTTCTGCAAACGAAGGGAAAGCCTTGTCCACCTTATTGAAATACATCCATAAGTCCCTAAAATCGGGATGCGTCTCTTCCGCAACTTGTATTCACAACAGCGAATATTGAAGAAAAAAGTTCGAATTTTGTTTTTTCTTCTCTTCCATCTTTATGTTATAATTGGTATGTTTTAGATTGCTATTCTGTTACGTAACATTTACTTAAGTGAGAGAATCTCTAGTCAAAAATTCATGACACATAAAAACCCTTACACGAATACATTGGAACGAAATTTATTGTCCTACACTGATTTGTCTCATCATATACCATACGACAAATGTTAAACAAGACTTTAATGTTTAGCTTTAAAAAATGGACATGTTTGCACAGTATATTTCTAAAAAAGTACAGATTACATTTTAATGGTAATTTAAACAGAATAGCAGGACTATTTTGATAAAAGAGGTTTGTGATTAACAATATGCATGGATGGCATCATAACTTTCATTTATTGTTACATACTAAAAAGAAAGGCTACAGACGCGTATTCAAAAGAGAATTTTTATGCATCTGATAGATCAGTAACTTTCTATTTATTCTGACAATTTGATATACTTTCTTGGTGGTCGAGGTCATCGGAATATATAACTCATTTACAGTGTATGATTTGATGCCAAATTCTGATACCGCTGCATTCAATTTGGTTTAGTGTAAGAAATGTATTTTGCCGTTCTAAGATATAAGACACGTTTACAAGCATGGAACCGTTAAACTCACGAGAACACTGAGGGTGGAATGCGAGAACACTGAGGGTGGAATGAAAATACTTAAATACCGAACTTGATCAGCGGTAACAGCAGTATGATGAACCATATATGAAATAGGAAGGTAGACACGTCGTGTTCTCTTCGACTTATACCATTTTATATGCAAGTTTCAGATGACTCTCGTAAAAAAGCTCAGATCGGCAAGATCTATTTCAGGAACAATGTCAGACCAACGTTATAGTAATGTTTTTCATTTATGACAAGTATGAGTCAAGTATCCGTGTTCACACGTTGTTTTTATCAATGTTATATGCACAAAAACATTAAAAGAAGTATGTGCTCGTTGAGATTTTCTATAAAACATTAACATGTCCCGAAGTTCAAAGCAAACATACAACACCCGAATGAAACTCCACTATTTATAGTTATATAATGTTTTTACTGACTACAGATGACACTCTCCTGACCTAGCATGGACCTATACACTATCACCTTCTGTAAAGAACGCATTCTGAATGATGTAAGTTATGGCAGTATGTAATATGTATGCCGTTATAGTTTTTGAATTAATTCGATGTTTTTATAATGCAGTCGTTAGACACTTATGAGCAATATATTCGGGTTTTTATGTTCTTAGTTATCGTTTGACTTGCTTTTCGTTGCCTTTTTGCAATATGTTATCGGTAGAGTAATGTCATGACTACGTTATATTTTGTTGCGTTGGCTTTTTCTTTTTATTTTCAAGCATTGACTGGCTTTCTTTATGCATTTTAGTTCTGTTTCAAGCATTTAGGTTCTATGATTTTTTCTTGATAACATAAGTTATTTGTGAAACTTGACAGGAAGATTTTTGAAGATACAATTTAGGCCGGGGCTTTGCAAAAAAACCGAACAGCTATGTTTTAAAAACATGCAAGCATCACAATCAAAACAATAAATAAAAAAAACAAAAACACATGTAAACATGTTAAACTTTTAAATTGAAACTTTGGTTACACTTAAATCTTACTGTCAGTTCTTGGATCTTTGTTTATAGCAAACCACCGCAAATTTTGAAACATATTATTTCTATATGAAAGCATTCCGAAGATGATTTGGAAGTTTAAATACAGTTCACACAACGATTTAATTTAACATTTACCCTAGTTTTAAAAATATATAAAAGGGGCCTGTCTAAATTTTCTGAAATTGTCTTAATGAGATTTTTTCATTTTTCTCTCACAGATTCACAAAGTAAATCAACATAACACACCCGTAAGAAAACTTACACTGATGAGAGAGACTTATAATGAAAACATAAACATTGTCGTTTACAGCAATTATCGTTAGAAATAAATACAATTATATAGAGTTACAAAGTCGAAACGAGGAAACAATTAGGGGAGTTCTATGTTATCGTTATATGGTGTGACTAAAAGAGGATTGATTATAAAATATAAAACACAATGTATAACGCAGCTACATAGATGACCGAGTGGTTTCGGTGAAAGACTTTCACTCACGGTTAGTGGTTTGAACCCAGGTGGAAACATCGTGTTTTCTTTCTTTAATCTAATGATATTTCATACTGGGGATTTCTAGTTCCGATGTTAACTTACACCAATTCAAAGCATTTAACAAACCTTCAAACCATGCCAATATCTTTGAACAAGTATTTTTAACAGCTACCACATTATAATGAAAATGACAGAAGCCATAAAAAGTAAGTAATATTGTGCAGGAATATATTCATCAGCATGATTTTAAACGAACTTCTTCCGTGAAAAATGCAATACTCGGCTTATGGCTTTTACCTTGTACATTACTTTGTACTTCGAGGTCAATATCATGCAGACGTAACGTCTGTTGAAATAACAACATAATTGTCTGCTATACGGTCCTGTCAGTTTGCCCTATACACAGAAAATATTGATTATCACGATGTTTCAGTTTGATTAAAATACTTCTAAAGTTTAATTTTTTTATATGTTTCGAGGAAGCTCAGGCCGTGACCTCAAGCTATTATAATGCATCTTACAATAATACAACAATACGACTATATCTGACGATGAAATGGGTGTTGCATATGATGCTTATTCACACGGAACTAGATTAATTAATATATACCTGTTTCAACCAAGTTACAAGCATACCAGTAAATGAGGGTTTTGACTTAGAACAGTTATATTATAACTGACGTAAGGAAGAGTGTCAGATACGTTGTTTCTTTCATTAAGCATAGAAAAATGCAGTGGACGTGTATTTTATTTTATATAATTTGAAATGAAAAATATTGTGATTTGTACATATTATTTCTTGTGTGCTTGTAACATGCAATACTATCGTGTATTATGGATACATTATCAAAAACAATTTGCATTCGTTCTGTTCTATGTATTCACCACCAACAATATTGAACGTTATTTCGGTCCCGTTTTGGATTAATTGTTTCTTTAAATGAAACACAGACGCACACAGGGCGTGCTTAGCTTAAGTGAAGGAATCTCTTAGCGACGATTTGAAACACATTAATTCAAACAGATTTTTGGTATGAACTCACGAACTGGAATATTAACTCAGGAATACAAAACATGTTACCGAAATGTAGATCAGTATTTTCCTATTCAGTACGATAATCGTAAATAGTTTAACGCGGTCCGATAAAAAAGGAATAACATTTTTAATTATTTGCTGATATAAGATTTGTTGCAAATATTCCAACGGCATTACATAGAAGGGAAAATTACGTATTTGTTTTATGTTTAACAAATAAAGGGAATATAATTCGATCTTGCAACTTTCTAGTTGGGGGAATAACTTGTCCACTATGAAAAACACACACTTAATAAACGTTTGACATTGAATATTAACTCTAAATATTCAAATTACGTAATATAACGTTATTTCTTTAGTTAAAATTTATATCAATAAATAGCTTATAACACTTAAATTAAACGAACGTTGAAATGATGTATATCATGCCCATATGTACAATATAGCATCAAAGCGTGACAAAAAAAAACAAGATACTACTTTTAAACGATGCCTTACAATCAGGAAAACAATCATTGGGCAAGTCTTATTTCAATAGGATCCCATCAGTTGTACCGCCAGTTCACATTCTGTAACGAATAATCAGGCAATCGATCACCAACGGCCTGTGCTAATGGGACGTATCAACAACAGCTTGCCAAGAGGGAATTTTCCAAAACGTACCTCTCACTAACTGTTAAAGTCAATATCAAGTTTTGATTATTAATGACAATATTTTTCCTCTTGATCTCTATTTCTTCTTTCTATGAATGCAATTTAAAAATTTCATTGAAAGTTTATATGTCTCAATTGCTAAAGTTCATGGTTGATTGTCTACATCATACCCATAATTAAAATCGTATTGTGTCTGATATACTTCTGATCGAATAATTAAATTATGTCCTCCCTATCATTTGAATCGCTATCGATCAGGAGATGAAATATTGTGTTACAAATAAATATTTAAATAGGCAATATACCTTACGCCAAAGCTAGCACTGCGTACATACGATTTGATTATTGATTTAAACTCTGCCTGCCGTAACCGGACAGATTGCATCGCAAAATTGTTTGGCAAAAGCCGTTATAAATTATACAATGTTAAGATTGTTCAAACGGTATCTTGCTAAATGATTGGTTCGCTTGTTTTATAATCACATTGAATATGTAACCAACAATTTCATCCACAATCAAACGTAAACATACTTACCCATATACAAACGAAATATTGTCTTTTTATTCTTATTATAACCCTTCATCGGTTGTAACTTAATAAGTCGTTTCGACTTGCTTTCTTAATTTTTGAGGGACACTTAATAAAGTGTGTGAACTTAAAAAGTGTTTGCTGCGTGTTTGAGATTTTATTTTCGTTTATGGATAGTATAATTATGGCGATGTATGACCAGACCCGCCTACTGCCAGTTCATCGACTTGAAGCTGGCGGAAATGTGCATGCTTGTATTGCTGTTAGTTGCTCTTTGATATCATTAGTCAATAATCGTATGAAACATCAATGCATGTTAGGTCTCTTGTATTAACAATCACTCTACATGTGTAGGCACTATTAATAATAAATAACAAAACATTAAAGATAGACTTACAATAGTGTCATAGCTCCCCGAACACACATTATACTGGTTGGTTTATCAATTTAGTAAGCTTATCTAAAAATACGAAATTTAAAATATTGAAATTGTGTGCATGTGTCGATTAAATATATACACCACGAGAAGTATATTCGCAAAACATTAACATTTGTCGACAAGTTTCAATTGATTTTCACATAGACGTATGCAAATATAATTGAAGAAAATTTGCAATATCACAGTCAATAGACGCCAATCTTACACCCCTCAACTATGGTGCTCGCGATTTATGTAAAACAAATTATGATAAGACGAACCGTTTTATATAAGCTAATGAGCTCTTCAAACGTGTGCCACAATGGCACTTGTAATCGCGTTGCCGAAATCCAATACAGCGTTCACAGTAGATAACTAGCTTCGGTATTTCATTTGTACGTCCTTTATTTAAAATACGGTGTCTGTGGGAGAACAAATGATAATGGCATATGGATACATTTCTTACTGTCGCACAAACTGGCTATAGAAAGTACGTGCATGAAGTGGAGTAAATTACCACCACGAACTGCCGGCATTTTTGTATATGTTTGTTCAAATGTTATCTGTTTGAAACATTAACAAAACGTTTCGTTTGATAACGATCTACATGTAACGCAATAGTCTTTCTTGTCTCAACTGATGAACACATCATATTTAAATAATAATATTCACATTTAAAGTGAATTGTGAGCATGAAACACGTGTCGAAAGAAATAAGATAATGTAAAACTTTCTTTGGGGCATAAATAATAATATATTATATATTATAATAGATATTATAGAATATTTGCAGACAGTTATGCTTATCCTAACGAAAGTGGGTATGATACGTTTCTACATTAATTAGCAAAGCAGTATTCATCACATAAAATTCATACTTGAATCTAAAAAAGCCCTGTATAGTTTTCATAAAATGTTGTGATGTTTATGATTAATAAAGCTGAATAACGTACTTATTTTAGCATAGCTGAACGCATAATTGATTTCATATAACTCTGGTCAGTAAACGCATAACTGTTATAGTAGAATTTACTTATATCGTCACATATTGTACGTTACGTAAGCGTTATTCATCATATTATAACATTTATGTAATGCAATCGTTGTGATTCAAAGCAGAATTTGTATGATATATGATATATGATATATGATATATATTGTATGATATATCATATATGATTTACATGGTATCTCAAGCAACAGCATGAGTTATTTATCATTTGAAATAATGCGAAGAAACAAATTAACAGCAACGTAGTAACAGACTCATCCATACCTTTGCAGTTCCAAATATTTGATAACAGACCTGATAGCTTGATGTATAGATCTACCGTTCTTAACAAAGTTATTTGAGTGCGAATTTAAAATTATCATCGCACACATCTGCATTGTTAGACATGATTCCGAGCAAAACATCATGAAGGTAGTTTGTTCTTCAAACGAATGAAGGTATATGCATAAGCATTGTTAGTGCTGTGAAGTGTGAATCGCCTGCAACTATAAATTTTGCACTAGACGTCTTTCATTGAATTTCGTGAATAACAAAACAGTGTGTATGATCGGAATATATTTCAGGTAAGAATGAAGAAGAACTATGCGATCACAGTATTTCACTTTATGCACTATAGTTATTCACTTTTTGTATTAGATGTTTCGGCTCTAACATCAGTATGTTAGCCATATCAAGAAAGTGAGTTTACAAAATGCACACTTTCGATGCTAAGATGATGTACTAGTAATTATTCACATACGTATGCCAGTAACTCCACTTCATGAATCAGACGTAGGATAAGAATAACCGTATGAAGGATTTCATGGCCTTTCTCAATACAAGTTAGGGATGTTTTAATATTGGTATTTAGTATTGTAAGAGGATTGGGTATACAGAGAACCGATACTGCCTTGTTATAAGAGCTAGCTTTATAGCGACACGGTAGAGTGTATGCCTGATTTTGAACCGGGAGGTCCCGCGTTCAATCCTCACAGTGGTCAGGGATTTTTCTAGCATGGTTAGATTTCTGTCTAACGTAAAAGCCCACTATGCGTGTCAGACGTGCATCATATATGGTGGCATTGAGAAATTCACGGAAGATTTCACAATTGTTGGGGACATGTGTAGCAGAGTTGGGTATAAGGAGAACTGATACTGCCTTGCTATATGAGCTAGCTTTTATAGCGACGCGGTCGAGTGTCTGTCTGATTTGGAACAGGAAGGTCCCGGGTTCAATTCCCCACTTTAGTCTGGCTGGGTTACAGTATGACATTGATATGCGTTTGTTGTTTCTCGTGATGCTAAAGATGCTGGTGATAAAAATGTAATGCATGAACAAAAATGAGTTAGTACATTAATTTTAACATTTACTTTTCATACGCCTTTCAAAGACTTTCGAGAGAACGACGGTACTACGACTTGTACATGAAATAAAACAATGGTAATTTGGTTGATCCTTTAAAACCAAATGATGTACTGTTCACGTGCCTGAAGGAAACAATCAAGACTTCGACTTTTCGCCCATATTTACTTTGTTCTGTTTATAATATCTTGTTTAATAAAAAAAACTGTTATTCGTAAATATTTGCTTTGGTCGGTTGATCATATTTATTAATTTGTATCGTTTAATTTGTATTTTGGTTCCAATATTCATACACATAACATTATTCCACAGGGTGTTATTAGCTGACGTACATTAAGGGATTCCATATGCGCTTTTGGAAGTAATAACATCAAAACCACATAAATAAAATGAGTGCGTAAGGCCACATAAGCGCGTCTTAATTTAAAAAAGACAATAACGTATGATTTGAATAACATGTTTGTATTATTGTAAGGTTTTGTCCCATCCAAAAAATTATAGTCGAATTCTGGATATAAACGAAAGTTACCACATTTACCGTTTTGTATAGGACGCAACTATTGTGATATAACATCTGCCAAAAAAGAGAGATTCATCGACCCATTCAACGCAAAATTTCAATAGGATTTAGACGTCCATTAACTAAGCAATTGGAAAGCTGAACTATCATGTCGGAGCTTTTACCAATTATTTCGGAAATATGCTTTAAACATTATGCTATTTTGACGATTAGCGTCATATTACTGTAAATTAGGAAAGCACATTCATGGTTTGGTATATAACTGTTGAACGATTGGTAATAAAACTGATATAAAATACTTAATTCCAAACATAATCATATCAGTCACATGGATATTACAACTTCAACTCTTGACTTCTAGACTTAATACTTTTGGATTTTTGGACGGAATGTGGTAGAATGATACTTTGTGAAACTGAGTATATTACCAAATAATGGGAAACAACACAATGGTCGAATTCGTTTCCAACGAAGGAAAAGTGTTATTGATTTTGTTTTAGTTTTGAATAATGTATTGTTCACCAATGGCTATCGATATCAAAATATGTTAGCTAATCAACTAGCTAGCTGTCCGAAGTTACATTACTACATTACATAACTAAAATATTGTGGTCAAATGGTTTCTGCATACAAAAGGTGTATTTCACAAGTGGAAATTTTAAGAAATATTGTATGGACAAGATTTTTCCCGTTGTAAATATGAATGCCACTATTGTATAAGCATGCAATGTTGTGGCAGATAGATAACTATTCACTGTATGATTGTCTTCGAATTGATTTTGTTAATTTAAGTTGTGTATTACAGATATTCGTTAGGTAGGTCGCTTTAAGACTTAACACTTCATGACCAATTTGTTTAGTTAACATATAAAACAATATTGTTATGAACACAATTCCAAACGTTAAGTATTTACTGCCTCAACATTACAAAACCAAATACAAACGTCAAAAAGACCTTACGTTTTTATGATTTCTCACGGCTAACCAGAACGCGTTTAGATGATCGAGATAATCATTGGTGACCATGAAAACGCTTGCGGACGGCGTCCACACGTCAGGAAAACGAAAGTAAGCGCCGTTACAGTGACTACTTTAGAACGCAAAAGTATCGCACCGTGATCGCCATTAACGCATCAATAATACGATAGAAATGTGAAGAAAGTGGCGTAGTACAGACGGCATTGAGTCGCTTTGGAAACGCAGCTTAATTCGTCATAGACGCCCGTTGCAAATACTGCTGCCCTACTGCGTACCAGTTGGTCTATGTTTTGTTTCGGCCATGTTTTGTTCTTGGTTGCAGTTCAAACTTAAATGTCGCAGTAGATATCTTACTACAAGTATCGGCATTTTCAAAAAAATATAGTGAATTGTACCATTGTAAGGACGCCGGACATTGAGACGGCGTACAACATGGTTATTTCAGTTTATTCTCTCAACATCCCATGAGACAAATCAAAACAACAACAACAATTACTTATTCCTATATAAGCACACGCCTCTCTGGGTTAAAGTATTTATATCAGCTCACTGCATCAATGACATCTTGGAAATTGAACAAACCACCAAAACAAATTGTATCGCCACCCAAACGACGCGCATACTGCCAGCTATCGACACTTTTTTGCGAAAATGGTTTCTTCTATTAGTAATACGTGATACGATATTGCATCGTTGGTTTCATATATATATATACCATAAATTCCATTTATATACCATAAACACGTGCATTACTAAGGTTGCTACATACATTATGGTAAAGCGGTAAAATATATTAGATCATCTACGCATGCTCGGCATATTTTAACGCATAAATATAGACAAAAGGCGATAATATAGAGTTAAGTCTGGTACATGTATTACTATCAAGTACTAAAATGTGTGATTTGTCTGGTTTCGTGAATATAAGTTGTCTTAACACACGTCATATCATATAAATTTAACAGAAAATTACATTTTGTCGCTAATAAAATGTGAATAGAATAAGCAACACATGGGGTTATATCGTTACTTTAATTTTTTACCGGTATTTATAATATTCGTCTTATTTGACATAAATACTGATAAATTGACGACCAGCTATGAATAAGCTCGTCATGCTTGCGTCAGGGTCTCAGGTGTTTCGTCCGTTATGTGAAATACAGTGTCTGTGATATAGCAACCCATATTTGCATCTGTATTCAAGTTTAACATGTGCATAGATGAAATGTTCACAAACGAATTACAACAGGATTAATTTGCATCGGGATTAATAACTTCGTATATAAACAGATTTCCATGGATGAAACTCATTTTGGAACATCTAGTGATGCTGATATAAGTGGATTTGCAAAACTTAAAAGTTAAACAATGTTTGTATAAATTTTTCATGTTGACATATATACTAACATCCGAATGAGTATTACCATAAAATTTTCCAATGATATGTTAAACATATTACATGAATAAAACGTGCTAACATAAAGTGTATTCACATATAAATAGTGATTAAATAAAGTTGAATAAACGTTTCTACTTATATGAACAGAATTTGATAATATCTACAAATATTTAAATATTTATTTACATTATAATGTGTATAATATATTCCTCTATTTACACAGTTTTCAACAACAAAATAGATTTGAATGTGAATCTAATATTATGGGTCTTTCCGATTGGATGTAGTATTATGATCGTTGATATAGATAATAATATCATTCTGTATGTCTAGCAGTTCAGTTAACACATGATAAACATGTCATTAATGTGATCTAATATGTATGTTATTTCGGATGGCTAAACAAACATTTTAAACAGATGGTCACTTACCAGCGTGATAAAAAAGAAGCAGTGTATTTTAATCATATTTTTTTTCTTTGACAAATATATGAGTTTTGAGAAAAATAATTATATTGCCACATTAGTCCGTTGCAGAGTAACTCACTGTTAAAAAAGTTGTTGAAGAGATACAATATGTTGATATTTACGGTTACACGAAGACACCATAATACCCGGTCCATATTCACAATACAACAGTCACTCGGAGGACCATGTACCAATTATTCAATAAATATAAACAAAATTCAGCCGTGTCTACGACATAAACATTGTTCACACATTCTACAAGACAATTTATCAGAAGTGTGTACACATTGTTACAAAAACATAATATCTAAGCTGGTCGCAAATGGCATAATACCCATTTTCGCATGACTTGTCAATTAATACATATGCTATTACATATTAAAATACAAAAGACATATGAATTTCGTTACTTAACATTTATATCTTTCTTGTATTCGCAATAAATTCGAAGAAAACTAATACATTAAAAAGTTCTTAAAATCGTCTTTTATTGATTTAACTTGAGTTTAAATACATGTTTTAATTTAGAAATAGTGTATTTACCGGTATTCATTGTTCTCAGATGTATTAACGAGA
The DNA here is from genome assembly GCF_020536995.1 of Dreissena polymorpha. Classification (NCBI taxonomy): domain Eukaryota; kingdom Metazoa; phylum Mollusca; class Bivalvia; order Myida; family Dreissenidae; genus Dreissena; species Dreissena polymorpha. The sequence goes on along the minus strand of NC_068359.1, from coordinate 49,771,962 downwards.
AAGATTTAGACTACTGTAAACAGTTTCAATAGAAAACATGTATATTAACTAACAAAGCACAAACTATATTAATAAAGCAGTTGAAATAGTAATGAAGACTGCATCCTTGTCGGGTATAAATAGGCAGGGCCATCAACATTAATTAAATAATCAAAGCATGGGGCCAAAAGCTTCGACTGTTAAATGATGCCTATCAAGCAGGGAAGCAATGATTGAGCAATTTTTATCTTAATAGGTTCACATCAGTTGTACTGCCATTTAACATTATGTAACGAATAATTAGGCAATCGATTACATACGGCCTGTGCTAATGACTTGTATCAACATAAGCATGCCAAGTGGGAACTTTCCAAAACGTTGTTTACTAACAGTATGAGGCTCGATCAATGTTATAATATTAATGATAATACTTTTTTCCCTGATCTTTTTCTTGTATTCCTGCATGCAATTAAATAGCTTTGTTTTCATTTATATTTTGATTTCTCCGTTGATAAAGTGTATGGTTGATTTTCTATATAATACCCATACTCGCAGCTGTCTTGTGTGTGCTATAATTCTGATTAAATAATTAAATAACGTACTCCGTATCATTTGATTCGTCAGCGATCAGGAGGTTGAAAAATGTGAAACAAATCAATATTTAAAGAGTTAACATACCCTAATCCACATATATCACTGCGTAAATACGATTGAATAATTCATTATAACTCGGCCCGCCCTTACCCAAACAGATTTCAACTCCAAATTTCTTGGCAAAAGCCGTTATAAAAGATATACTGTTTAGACAGTAACCTTCAAAACGGTAACTTGTGTCTGATGCTATAATCATATAAAATATGTTATAATACATAGCATTCACATGGTATCAAATGAAAACAGACTTACCCATATTAAAAATAGTTACTTATCAATATAAATATTACCATTTATAGCGATTAACAACATAATTAAAGCGTTTTAAAATGCGACTTGCAAACTCTCGAGGGATAATTTTAATTAAGTGAGGGCATCTAAAGAAGTGTTTGTTGAGTGTTTGAGATTTACTATTCGTTGAGATTAAGTGTAATGGAAAGCGATTCCTGATAAGTCCCGCACACTGCTCAGCGAACAGAAGCTGGTGTTGTGTATGCTTGTATTGTTGCTACGTAACATTGTAGTTACTCTTTCATGGCGGAAGAGCATACAGGTATAAACAATCAATCCCTGTTGGGTCTTGTTATTTACCACCTCTATATGGATCTACATGTAGACACTAATAATCAAAAAGAAACAATAAGTATAAGCAAAAAATAATGCCAAAGATTCCCGGGCACACAATTCAGTGTTTGGTTTAACAATTTGATAAGATTTTGTTAAAAAAATACGAAACTTAAAATTTTGACATTGTGAGCATTTGTCGATTAAATGTTTTCTCGAAGAGAATTTTAGTCACCAAACATGAATAGGTGTCGACACGTTTTAATCGATTTTCAAATAGTCTGTTGCACCAATGATGCTCGCGATAATTTGTAACTAAATTCAGCAAAGACGAACCGTTATATGTAAACCAATAAGCTCTTCAAATCTGAGTCACAATGACGCAAATAATCGCATTGCCGAAATCCAATACAGCATTTATAGCAGAGAACTAGTGTCGGTATATCATTCACACATCCTTAATTCGAAATACAGTGACTGCGGAAAAACAACTGATGTTTGCATCTAGACTTATTTCTAACAGTCGCATAATCAGAATGTACAAATAACGTGAATAAACTTGAGTAAATGACAGAAATGGCCTCATTTTCTTTGCAGACTTCGAAAGGGCGTTCGAATCACTAGACCATTCGTTTATGTTCTCTTGCTTAGAAAATATAAATTTCGGTGAAAGTCTTATTAAATGGTTTACACTATTTTATACCTATATCAACAGTATAATTATTAACAATGGCTTTTTCTCAAACAGTTTTAACATCGAACGAGGGGTGAGACAAGGATGTCCACTTTCATCCTCGCTATTTACTATATGCATCGAGTATCTATCACACTATATCCAATCAAATAAATATATAAAGGGAATATCGCTAGAAACTGACGAAGAAATTAAACAGTCCCTATTTGCTGACGATGCAACTTCTTTTTTAAATGACAGTTGTACTCATTAAATAATTTAAGAAACCAAAATAAACAGGAAAATCATTTTATGAAACAATAAAGACATACCTACTTACAAAAAAAAAGTTTTTATATAAGCATTTGGTTCGAACGAAACATAAAATATGTTGATCAATTGTACGACTACAGAAAAAACGACTTCTACTCTTTTAATAACTTATTATGCATATTCGGAATACATACAAGTATTATCCTGATGTACTACACATTGGTCAAAATTAGACCCATACATATTAAAGCTGTTTCCAATACAAATAACACGCCATGTACTCAAAAAACATTCGAAGAAAACATAACTTAAAAAAAAAATATTGAACGCATTTCAAATTAAAACATCTGCCGAAACATCTAAAGCTCAAACTTAATGGCAAAACCTTCTTGAATAAAAAGAATGTATTGGAAACACATATTTGTCATGCCATATAAATCAACTACTGATAGCGCACTGAGAAATTTTCAATATAAATACATCCAGAGAATCATAGCTACAAATAAATATCTTTTTAAGGTTCATGTAGAGGCTTCATTTTGAAAAATGTGGGACCCCAAGCATTGAACTCAAATTTGACTAAAGGAAGAGTGCCACATTGAAAATGTATACATATATGCTTTAAAGGATGTTTTTCCTTCAAACTGCTACCAATTTTGTACATCAACGTATCATACCATCCACAAAATCAATCAAAATACAAAGCGATTTTAACACTAAAATATACATTATTTTCAAAAATCTGAATCATGTTTATTCCACGTATTTCGGCGGAAAATTATATAACTAGTGAATAATATCGACATTGACGAGGGCAAGTTACGCTTAAATAGTAAAAAAAGTTTACATATCTAGAAATATCAAAACTCGAACACATGTCATTTCATCACCATGGGGGCAGCCATTTGTAAATTCATAACATAGAAAGAAACATGCTAAAAACTAACTCATCGCCTAATTGACATTCCAAACGGTTGACGATGACAAATGCATTGGATTGTAATCTTTCCGTTGATGTTTGCAAACTGCACGATCAGACCTCATAAACACTCAAAAGAATAACTATGTAAGAAGCATTTCACCAATGTTTACAATTGTTGTCGAATCACCATACTTATATTATTGCGCATAAAATAGTACGCTTACAGACTGACAGAAAGATCGATACGTAACTCCGTTAAATTCATCACGGTATACTATTCTATTGATAATATATAATAACACATCGCTTTAACAATCTAAAAGGAGAAATAATTCTTTTAAACAAAGTTTTTAATAACGAAAGTGAAAACAACGGAAGTTAGATAGATATTCTGTGAGATGCACTTCGGCTCCAGAAAAACCAATACAAATAAACTAAAAAAGACGTGTGGGTGACAATTTTCAGCTGAAAAATATTTGAAATAGGGTAAGTGATGATATCTCTACGTGGTCATTTCTGTTATTGAGTGCGATCTCTTGCTGATTAATGTTAATAGTTGTTTTACTAGTTGCGAACCAACTGTCAAAATATGTTTGTGTTTTCTAAGGTATGTGTATACACATACCCGGTTTTCTCACTACTGCACGTGGTTTCGACCGATTTGTTTTGCACGTTTTCCTACGGAGCACAGCGATGGCCACGCTTTCAAAATGGGTAGAAGTAATCGAAATATAAAATCAATCGGTTTGCCAATTTCTTTATAATTCTTTACAATTTTATATGTCGTCTGCAATCTATTTCAATTTAAGATGGTTTAAATTTGCAATTTGGTTGAGAGGTAAATAACAAAATTGTTAAGCCTTTGAAGAAGAATTGTGACTCTTACTATCCACCATACTTGGATTTTTAAAAAGTAGTTACGTTTTAGTTATTTTTAGAACTTTGTTTAGGAAATTTATCCAAAATAGGCAGTTGAATAAAAACTCATTTGTTGTTTTATGACAATAATTTTCTGTGAAATGTTGCTAACTTGACCTTGTATATGTATATAGCTTTGTATTTATTCAACTTAAGGTAGTGCATATCCTTCCTAACTTTAGATTGAGATTTTGTAAATTAGTGTAAAAATGTATTGGTTTTAAACCAAAATATGAATAAAGCACACAAATATTGAATGTCAAAAATGTGTTTATGTTATTCTATCCGTCTTTAGCTTTAAAATGATATATAGTTTGACCATATTGTACCACATTGAATGAAGAAAAACCAAAGCGAATTTTTAATGAATTTTATCACCCCCATGAACCTTAAGTGCAACCTATCCGATACAAATATATGTGATATGTGTAGTGAACATATTGAAACAATAGAACACCTTTTCTGGGAGTGTAAACATATTCAATCTCTATGGAATCAATTGACAACCTTTCTAGAGAAACAACAATTAAATGTTAAACTATCTCTCTCAGACATAAGTTTAGGGGTAAATACCTTCAAAATACAAGAGATTAAGAACGCTGTGAATTACAAAATAATATAAATGAAATATTTTATATTCAGCATTAAATACAGAAAACAAACATATACAATGAACTGTTTGATCAATTAATTAAAACTGACGATTCAAATTGAAAAAGAAATAGCCCTAAACAATGATACACTTTATTTATTCGAACACAAATGAAAACACATTAAACTTTCATAAACAAGTCCTGTATTCGTTCTTCACACTTAATGCAACTCATCCTTAGTAAAAACTATTCTTTTTTTTCAAAACCTTATCACATGCAACCAAAGAAAACAATACACATGAATCTTTTTATAATCAAAAGGAAACCACAAGGCCAAACAAGTATATATTAGCATATACTGTATAACATGTTTGAACATTATTGCTGCTACATGGTGTCACTTTCTTTTATGATCATATACATGTTTACATTGTATGTCTTATATTGAATAAAACAAAAAATTACAGCAGCGAAATGCGACCATTAGAAAAAAGTTTTTTTTTCAAAACATAAACAAAACGTATACTGCGATAGGGATCTACGTGTATCGCGGGAGCTCTGTCTAGTCCTAGCTGATTAACACATCATATGTAAATAATAATCGTCACATTTGAAGTGAATTGCAAGCATAAAATGCACATGGACAAATTAAGATAATGTTAATTTGCTTTGGGGAATAAATGAATATTTGCAGATAGAGATGTGTATATCGTTACGGAACGTTTGTTATGTAGTCTTTATTTTATACTTTCCGGTGGTTAATAGAGAAATATCAGTGAATTAAAACTGATAATTTCACTGTTTCAAACAATGAAAATATCAGTGAGAATTATCGATAATTTTCACTGTTAATGTTAAATGACGTCATTTTTTGGACGAAATGACGTCATTTTCCCAACGTACTTCTTTAGTTAAACTCTTTAACAATGTATATAAACTGTGAAAAAAAGCATAAAATAAAAAGAAAATTTGTTGGGTTTGGTGGATTATCGATTTTAATTCACTCGTGATCATATAAAATGTATATTTTAAAATATTATTTTCTATGATCACTCGTGAATTAAAATCGATAATCCACCGAATCCAACAAATATCCTCTATTTATTCATCATATTCATCATAACGTGTATTTGATGCCATTCTTAGTGATTCAACGCAGTATTTATATGATATAAAGGTAGAGCATTATTTATAAATTTTGTGATAAATCCGTTTAAATTTGTTTCTAATCTGAAAGAGACACGTGTTTCTAGAATTGTTGTGCAATAATAAAAAGGTATTCACACGATTTAAGGCAATTGTACAAACGAAAACAAGAAAATGAACAAACTAGTAGATTTACAACTATTTAAAATGCTCAAATTTTCAATAACAGTGTAAACGGTTTGTTCACATTATCGTCGGTGCATGAAATAAATAATTAACATGCATTATTCTATGTGAAACACGGCCACAATAGTGTTATAAAAATGTCTATTGTCATGCATTAACGAGATTTGTTATTATCAAAAGTTTGCCTAGTGGTGGTCCGAGTAGCATTGGCATGAAATGTTTCTTTGCCTGATGTATAAAGACTCTACAAATAGTTCTGAATGTTATACCAATACCAGTATCGTATAGATAGCTATCCTTTTTTCTATGGATTCATAAAAATCATGTTAACACGATTTATCAGTTGAAATATGTCAAGAACATTTGATGACGACCATCGTTACATTTACTTAAGAACTTAATTGTACAGAAGCGATGCTGCAAATAAATGTTCGCTTAAATGTAAATTGTAGGTCGTAGATGTTCGAGTACACCGATAAAAGAACATTATTGTATTGTAGAACACTAAATTATTTTCCGATTGAACAAAAGTCAATTAGATATAAACGCGTCTGATAATTGTTGATTGAAAATGGCGATGATGCTTAAATATTGATACATTTTAAACCATACGACATCTCAAACAACAACATGAGTTATTTTAATTGCCAACAATACGAATTAAAAACAACATTAACGTAGTAGCAGACTCTTCCTTATATTTTCAGTACCACATAATCGAACAGAACTACCAGCTTAATATATAGATCTGAAGTTATTAACAAAATTGTTCGAGTGCGAATTTGAAATTGCTATCGCAAACATCTGCATTGTAACACATGATTCCGAGCAATACAGCCTGGTAGTTCCATGCAGTTCAAATGCATGAAGTAATGTGCGTGAACTTTGTAAGTGCTGTGAAGTGTGAATAGCCTGCAACTATTAATTTTGCGCAGAAGTTTGTCATTTAAAGTCGTGATCAACTAAATAGTGTATTAGAATGGCATTAATTTCAGGTAAGAATGTGGAAGAACTAGGACATCACAATATGTTAATTTATGTAGTATAATGTGTCATCGTTTATGTAAGATATTTCGCCGCTATAATCGATATTTAAGCCATAGCAAGAAGGTCATTTTACCAAATTCACGCTTTCCTGGGTAAAGTGATGTACTAGTAATAAATGCAAATACTTATGCCAGTAACTGCACTACATGAATCAAACGTATGATAAGAATAGCAGTATGCAGGATTTCATGGCCTATTTTCATACAAGTTAGAGAAATTTTTAAATATTGTTATTATGTAGGATTAGAATTGCCACACAAAATATTTCATGACCACAAATTTTATGAAATGTATTTTTATAATTATTATATTGAGTTGCTTGTGATGATGAAGTTGATGCTAATCATCAAGTTGTTAATGAACGAAAATAAATCTACGTGACTTTGAAACATTTACTTTTCATACGCCCTTTAAAGACTTTTGATATAAAACGCTGGTACTACGATTTATAAAAAAATGAGATTGTGCTTTATTAACCAATTGATTTTCGGTTCACGTGTACAGTGGAAGAAACTTCCCGTTCGGAAAACTAGGGGAATCCCCATATTGACTTCCTGATCGGGAAACTTATGGACAAAATTTGCCTTTTTATTCCCAATCGGGAAATAAAACAGCCATTTTATGGTGAGTTCAGAAAATGGGCTTGGGGAAAACTTTAATATACAAAAATCTGTTTTGAACACCGCCTTTCTGAAGAGAAATGCATATCTAAATTTTTACCGTGCAATTTTTTAGTCCCTAGTTTTCTTTCAATTAGGTTGCAAAATTTGTATAATCTACGTACAAATGTTAAACTCAGTAGTTTCCCGATTAAGAAACAAAATTGCCTGATCGGGAAACAGTCAAAATTGACTGAATTGCTGTTCATGCTTGTGGACTTTATCTAGCACTGACAATGGCTCTTTTCTACGAAACCATATTAGTACCACTTAAATTTTAAATAAGAGTGCAAAAACGTATTAACGCGAAAAAATGCGTTTCTACGCAAATAAACACGTAATAATGAAAAACAAACACATTATGACGCTAATAAATGTGTTAAAAAACGAAATAAAGGCATTAAAGTGCGAAATATAGGCGTACAAAGGCTAAAAAAGGCTTAATAACGCAAACTCAGAGGCGTACAAATGCTTAAAGTCATAATAATGCCAAACTTAAAGGCGTACATACGCTAAAAAGGGCGTAATAACGCAAAGTAAAAGGCGTACAAACGCTTAAAAGGGCGTAATAAACTCCAACATATAAGGTGTACAAACGCTGAAAAGGCATAATAACGCAGTCTTAATCATAAGGTATAAGGTGTATTAACGCTTAAAAATGCGTAATAACGCCAAACTTAAAGGCGTAAAATTTGCTAAAAAAGGCGTAATAACGAAAACTTAAAGGCGTAAAAACGTTTAAAAAGGCGTAATAACGCCAATTTCAAAGGCGTATACACGCTTTAAATAGACATTATAACGCCTTGTGTACTATATAAAGTTATGGCTTCTTTGAAGACATTAATTAAAACCAAAGCGTTATGAGTACATTTGTTTTGGCGTTGTCTGTCCGTCCGTCCGTCTTTCCGTCCGGCACTTTTGTGTCCGGAGCCATATCTTGGAAATGCTTTGGCGGATTTTATTGAAACTTGGTATGAGTATATATATGGATAAGAGGATGATGCAAGCCAAATGGCATTGCACACCATCTGTTAATAACGGAGTTATGGCTATATGTATCTTGAAAAAATGCTTTTTTGTGTCCGGAGCTTTATCTTGGATGTGCTTTAGCGGATTTCATTGACACTTGGTATGAGTATATAGTTATATGGATAACAGATTGATGCATGCCAAATTGCATTGTACACCATTGAATAATAACAGAGATATGGCCCTTTGTTTCTTGAAAAAAAAGTTTTTTTTGTGTTTCCGGAGCCATATCTTGGAAGTACGTTGACGGATTTCATTGCAACTTGGTATGAGTATGTATATTGATAAGAGGATGATGCACGTTGGCGTTGTCCGTCCGTCCAGAAAACTTTCGTGTCCAGAAGTTTATTGGCGGGGATATCAATTCAATGAATTTGCTTGTTGAATTTGTAAAGACAAGTTCAGTCTTTCTGGAAATCGTCCCTGAAAGCCAGAATAGGCAACCGACATTTGTACGGAATCAGCTTATTGTCATCCGCTATGAATGGATTGGTTTTATACGGAATACTCGATAGTGCGACGATGCTGTTATTGTAACCATCCACACTGGAAGGCGACAGTACGATGGCGATAAAACGTCATAATGACGATGATTACGCGACAGTTCGATTATGAAAACGCAATATATAATAACATTATGATGGTGAAAATGCGAAAGTACGATGATGACAACACGCAGTTTTATCGCCTTATCGTCATCGTACTGTCGTAATTTCGCGTTTTCGTTATCAACCTACTATCATGGTGATTGCGCGTTTGCATCGTAGTAATGTCGAGTATTGTATTTAAGATCAACCCGTTCATAGGCAATATCCATATCAGGATTGCGTACATTTGACTGTTTGCAGTTAGTAAGACAGCTGGACTTCAATTTTCAATCTTAAGTATCGTGGCTAGATTTTTTCATTTATAAACCGAAATGAAATATACAAGTTAATTTGCATGTGATGAATGCAACAAACAACTGAAAAAAAACGACAATTAAATCTTTGTCATCAATTTAACTAGTTAGAAACGTTCAATTTAAGCTTAAATTTGTAAAAATCAAGATATACGCAAAATATCTTTTTTCAAATGCATTCCTTGTTCAACATGACCAGAGATGACACATTTTCAGTTCAAATACAATTTGAACTTGTGTGACTCGTAATACGATACGTAACGCTGCTAGAGCGATGAAACTGTATAAACATTTATCCTGTCACATGCCTTTAAATCAGCGTTTTCCTAATTCGATTTGTTTTCAATGCTATATTATCGAAAGTCATCTATGTCAAACGCGATGTAAAAGAGCTACGCCCAATTAAAGAAACACTATTTATATATCTAAATCACTCAGCTAGGAACAGAGCTATTATATGACATATATTTATACATTGCAAAAGTATCAAATTATACAAATAGTTGTATTAATTAACAGTGGGCAAGAAAGTTAGATACGCCTTTTCGAGCGTTATTACGCCTTTTAAGCATTTGTACGCCTTTCAGTTTGGCATTATTACGAGTTTTTTTAGCGTTATTACGTGTTTATTAGCGTTTTAATGCGTTTGTTTGCGTTATTACGTCTTTGTTATCGTAGTTACGCCTTTATTTGCGTTAATACGACTTCGAACTTTTTTTTTCAGTGGTACTATTGGGCTTTTGTACTTTTCTGATCTTAGTTCTTTGGACAATTATCTGATTAAGCTCAGTTTTCCAGTATTAATGCATAGAACTAGTGCCACATTGTTTAGGAAAATGTTGGCCTTCAACTTTTGATGCCATGTTTGTGTCTATGTCTAGAATAATACATGTACACATTAACTGGATACATATGTACTTTTTTCCTGATTTTCCAATAAAGAAACCTTTGAAACTGTCAATTACGATAGTTTCCCGATTGGGAAATGTGGTTTCTAATTTGAGAAACCACTGATTTTACCATTTTTACGTAGATTATACAAATTTTGCAACTATATTGAAAGAAAACCATTAAAAAACAATTTGCACGGTAAAAATTTAGATATGTATTTTCTCTACAGAATGGTTGTGTTGAAAAAGATTTTTTGTATATTAAAGTTTTCCCCCAGTCCATTTTCTGAGCCCACCATAAAATTGCTGTTTTATTTCCCGATCGATAATAACAATGCAAATTTTGTCCATGTGTTTCCTGATCAGGAAACCAATATGGGGATTTCCCTAGTTTCCCGAACGGGAAGTTTCTTAAATGGTGTGTCAAGGGCACAATCGAGCATTCGAGAATTTTGCATTATGTTCTTTTTTTCTGTTTATGACTTCTCGTTTATTGAAAAAGCTGTTGTTACTTAAAATTTTCCTTAGTCTGTTTATCACCTTTATTAAATGATCTCATATACTTAATAGTTTGTGTCCAATATCTATACGTGTGCAATTATTCCACAGGGTGTTATTAGCTTACTCAAATGAAAGCAATCACTATGCGCTTTTGGAAGTATTACATCGAAACCACATACATACAATGAGTGCACAAGGCTACATAAGCGCGTCTCAATTTACAAAGGAACACTTACGAATCATTTGAATAACGCCCATGTATTATCGTGAGATTTTGTCTCATCCGACACATCAATAGTCGAAATTTGGACATATACAAAACATATCTCATTTACCGTTTTTTGATATGATGCAAATGTTTTGATTTCGCTTCTTCCAACAAGCTTAGAGATACATCGTACTATAAATCGTACAATTGCGTACGGATTTAGACTTCCAATCAAAAAGCGATGAGTAAAGATGAAATTAATATGCAGTGCTTTGTCTTATTATTTTGGATAACCCAGCCCCGGTTACGATCGGAAAGCGTTTTTAAGTTTTTTAGTTATGAAGACACGAAACACGCCAAAGTTAAGTTTTTCCGAAAAAAATGACTCGAAAGTGTAATGTGATTTTGATACAATCGTGCCTCAACCCTAAACCAACATTGAAAATCTCAAAACTCAACGCTCATATCATACGTAATAGTAAAGATAATTTTCATTAATAACTGCCATTTAAAAAACGTATTCTCCCCACCGGCATTTGATACGATTACAGAAACGATTAAAATCAAACGAATTCAATGAATAAAACAGCGTCATAAACACGATCACAAAAATAACCAACGAACGTTAATAATACATCGTTGTCGTTTTAAATCAAAATGTAAATTACGAAAACAAATTCATAGCTGTAAATATAACTTATGAACTATTTTTATTTAACTGGCGTAAAACTATAAATCCCAAAAATAATCTTATCTTTTACATGGATAATAAAACTTCAAAACTCTTCATTTCTAGACTTTATCATTTTGGATTTGTTGATGGGATTTGCAACAATAATAATAATACAACTGACGGCTATTAAATCAGCCACACACGAGCAAGATAGAGCAGAATCGTCATTGTACGCATCACTATTTTGTAATCTCACATATTTAACAACGTATTTTAAATACAAACATGATGTATTGAAGGTGAATAAACACATAGTCAAAGTTTCTTCAAACGAAGGGAAAGCCTTGTCCACTTTCCCTTGTCCACAATATTAAAGAAAACATCCTCAAGTCCCAAAACTCGGGATGTGTCTCTCCCACAACTTGTGTTAACAACAGCGAATCTTAAAAAGTTCGAATTTCTTTTTGTCTTCTCTTCCATTTTTATAGTTTTAACAATCACAATCCGGTTTCGCTTCAGTGCTATTTTAAGATCCACCAAAAACCCGAACGCCTACAGGGGGAATGAATAATACAACATTTTATTAAGTCTACTTAAATTTACAAGCATTTGATGCATGTATTAAAATGAACTCATTATTCATTAATTCATTTCCGTTTGATACCCAAAGTGTGTAAAAAGGCAAAAATATTTCAAGCGATGTTCATGAGACAACGATAACCGCCATTTCGTGTGTGTGCCGTGAAATCTCGTGTTATGTGATTTACGTCATCACGACGCTATTTTTATGTTAGGGCAATCCAGGATATCCCTGACAACAGACTTAAAAACCTTCTTTTTTGTACTTAGGAAAAATAACACGCAACAAGAACATACCTTATCTTTTTCCTAAATACATTTGAGGACGACGATTTAAGATCAATTTGCCTTAGGAAATTTATAAAACTTAAGGAAATCACAAAGAAAATAACTAATGATCTTTGCGGATACGGGTCCAGTTCTTGGTATATGCATTTAAGCAAAAATATGAAACACCTTTCGACTAAATTTTACACAATTTGTTCCAGTCGCTCTATTGATTATGATTATGCATCACACTTCCGGTCTACAAACGAGGCAATGTAGTCATGCAGTATTATGTATCATTGCAATCAACTCAAACGGGTCGACTCAAGAAACTCAGATTGTAAATACAGCCGACATTAAGGGTCGAAAGCCTAGAGCATCGTTTGAGGTGTTAGCAGCAATTGTTCGGTTTATTGTTATTCATAAACTTAAACTGTTGTGCGTTTAATCCGTCAAACTAATGTTTTCCAATAATTCTAGCAGCGTACCTAAAACTATTGCAATGACGCTTCGATGTAGAATTAAAGGGATTTAAACATATATCGTTGCTAACATTGACCTATTAAATTTATTTTGATTACATGCAGTAAAATGCATTTACGTAGTATATGATGAACATATGGCACGTATAATACCAGTTATTAAATAAATTCAACCGTTGGAGAAGGGACGATTATACCATTATGAACATATACAAGTTAAAGCAGTTAAAACATACACATACATCTTTGTTTGTTTTGCGTTTAATTAACGATTTGAATTCAACTGTATTATTTACTAATATATTATAACTGGTATCTAAGTTTATAAATACTCACTGCCCCGTGCAATACAACGTAACATATTCAACTCGTGCGATACAAACAGTCGTGTTATATTCCCAATAATTGAAATGGCGATGAATTTGTTGTTGCAAATATTAACGTTCATGTTCATTCGTTGTGATTGTATTCATGTATTGACTCGATGAAATTTAATTGTCGACAGTTATATCAAACCTTTATTGTTTTAGTGATTAGAAAGTTTATCCCAAACTATGTGGTGTAATGTATTAATACAAACAGTTTTCGGTTTGCCTTTGTTTCCTCCATTTTGCTCACTTTCAAAAGCCACGATATAACGCGTATGGTCTGGATGCCTTTTATTTGACAAAATACAGACATGTATATATTGTTATTTACTTAAGTGAGAGAATTTCTAGTCGACTATTCAAAACACATACAACCCCTTCAATCGATTACATCATAACGAACTGTGTAGTCATACACTGATTTGTCTTATCATAGACCGCACGGCGAATGTTAAACACGATCTTAATTAACAGAAAATGGACATATTTGCACACTATATCTCTGAAAAAGTACATATGGAATTTTAAAAATAAATGTAAATGGAATAGCATGACTATTTTGATGATACAGCCTGGTGCTTTACAATTATGTAATATATTTTAAAATTGCATCGTAACTTAAATTTATTTTACGATATTAAAAGCGGTCCACATAAGCGTAAACAAGAGAACTCGTATACATCTGATAGATCAGTATTTTCTATTCATTCTGACAATTTTATATACTTTCTTTGAACGTCGAGGTCGGAGGCAAAAAGAGAGATATTGGATATATAACTCATTTACTGGGTATGATTGGATGCCAATTTTCGATTACAGCTGTATTCAATCAGCTTTAGTGTAAGACGTCCATTAATGGGTATGCCGTTATAATATATAAGACACGTTTATAACATCGGATCATTCAACTCACGAGGGCACTGAGGGTGAAATGCAAATACTTAAATACTGAACTTGATAAGCGGTAACAGCCGTATGATAAACCATATATGAAATATGGAGGTAGACACATCGTGCTATCTAAAACAAAAACCATTTTATATGCCAGTTTTAGATGACTCTCGTTAAAACCTCAGATCGGCAAGACCTATTTCAGGAAAAATATAAGACCAACGTTATAATAAAATATATTTTTTATTTTATTTATGACGACTGTATGAGTCAAGTATTAGTATTAACACGTTGTTTGTATCAAGGTTATATGGACAAAAACACTTAAATTAGTATGTGCTCGTTAAGAATATCTCACAAGCATTAACATATACCTCAGTTAAAATCAAACATAATATCACCCGAATTTAACTCCACTATTTATGAATAACTATAGGTTTTACTGACTTCAGATGACACTCGACTGACCTAGTATGGGCCTATACACAATCAGCTACTGAACAGCACGCATTCTGAATGATGTAAGCTATAACAGTATGTCATTTGTATGTCATAACACTTTTGAATTAATTCCATATTGTAAAAAATTTCCTCGTTAGAATCATTTCAGTAATATATTCTAGTTCCTATTCTCTCAGTTATCGTTTGACGTGCTTTTCTTTTCCTTTTTGCAATATGTTCCGGTAAAGTATCGTCATGACTATCTTATATTTTGTTGCGTTTGCATTACCTTTTTATTTCAAGCATGGACTGGCGTTGTGTGTGTATATATGTAATGTTTCATGCATTTACGTAAGTTATTTGACATAAAGCTTTTGCAGATACAGTTTATGCCGGGGATGTGCAAAACAGTCAAAACAAAAGAACACCTATGTTTTATAAAACATGCAAGCATCACGATTTAAACAATAAAGAAAAAAAACACATGTAAACATGTTTAGCTTTTAAAATAAAACCTTTGGTTACACTTAAATCATATGGTCAGTTCTTGGTTCTTTGCTTATAGCAAGCGACAGCAAATTTAATACATATATTTTTTCTAAATGAAAGCATTCCGAAGATATAACTGGAAGTTTGAATACATTGCACACCACGATTTATTGATATTTATCCTAACACTAAAATATATAAAAGGGACCTGTCTAAAATGTTTGACACTGTCTAACTGAGATTTTTCCATTTTTCTCTCACGGATTTACAAAGTAAATCAACGATACACACCCATGAGCAAAATTACATTGATAAGGGAGACTTAAAATGAAAAAACAAACATTTTCGTTTACGAACAATCATCGTTAGAATTAAATACAAATATATAGCATTACAACGTCGATACGATTAAATAATTTGGGAAGGTCTATATTATCGCTATATTTTGAGAGGATTAATTAAAAAGTATATAACAATCTTTATAATGTAGCTACATGGATGACCCAGTGGTTACGGTGGTAGACTTTTATTCTAGGTAAGTGGTATGAGCCCAGGTGGAAACAACTTGTTTTCTTTCTTTAATTCTATTATAATTTATACTGGTGATTTCTAGTTCCGATGTTTACTTACATCAATTATAATAAAAGCATTTAACAATCCTTCAAAACATGCCAATATCGTTGAACAAGTCTTTTTAACACATTATATTGTAAATGAATGGAAGCCATAAAAAGTCAGTACTAGTTTGCATGCATATATTCATCAGTATGATTCTCAATCAACTTCTTCCGGGAAAAATGCAATAATAGGCGTATGGCTTTTACCTTGTACACTTCTTTGTATTTCGAGGTGACTATCAAGGTGTGTTAAAGGGGCCTTTTCACAGATTTTGGCATTTTTTTTAACTTATTCATTAAATGCTTTATATTGATAAATGTAAACATTGGATCATAAAAGCTCCAGTAAAAAATCAAGAAAAAAATAAAAAAAAGGAAAAGAACATTGCCCGGAGCAGGTTTCGAACCAGTGACCCCTGGAGTCCTGTCAGAGTCCTGAAGTAAAAACGCTTTAGCGTACTGAGCTATTCCGCCGAGTACACATTCTTGACGTATTTTATACCTTATATAAGCAATCTTCGTAGTTTCACAAAATTTAACGACAAAAACAGAACTCTCCAAATTATTCAATCGTTTCGCGTTGCAACGCTTTATAATTTTTAGGTTTTAAAATCGTCAAAAGATGCATATAATGGCTATATTAGAGCATGGTTCATGTTCAGTATTACTGTTTCCTCACAAATATCATAACTAAAACGAAAACTTACGAATCTGAAACAACTTTTTTCAATTTTGTCAATTTACCAAAGCGTGAAAAGATCCCTTTAAAATAAATACATGATTGTCTGCTATATACTTACACAAATTTAATTTGTTATAGGTTTTGAGGAAGCTCAGAACTGTGTCCCGTAATACGAAGCACAAGTCAGATAAGTAAAGTTAAGATTCTTTATTCACAATGATGAAATTCCAACACACAACCAAATAACAAAAGCTAAGATTAAAGGGATCTTTTCACGCTTCGTTAAATTGACAAAATTGAAAAAAGTTGTTTCAGATTCGCAAATTTTCGTTTCAGTTATGATATTTGTGAGGAAACAGTAATACTGAACATTAACCATGGTCTAATATAGCCATTATATGCATCTTTTGACGATTTTAAAACCTAAAAATTATAAAGCGTTGCAACGCGAAACGATTGAATAATTTGGAGAGTTCTGTTTTTGTCGTTAAATTTTGTGAAACGAAGATTGCTTATATAAGGTATAAAATACTTCAAATATATGTACTCGGCGGAATAGCTCAGTAGGCTAAAGCGTTTTTACTTCAGGACTCTGGCAGGACTCCAGGGGTCACTGGTTCGAAACCTGGTCCGGGCAATGTTCTTTTCCTTTTTTTAATTTTATTCTTGA
Organism: Dreissena polymorpha; assembly: GCF_020536995.1. NCBI lineage: Eukaryota > Metazoa > Mollusca > Bivalvia > Myida > Dreissenidae > Dreissena > Dreissena polymorpha. The sequence continues at coordinate 49,754,660 of NC_068359.1, read as the reverse complement.
TTTTTTACTGGAGCTTTTACGATCCAATGTTTACATTTATCGATATAAAGCATTTAATGAATAAGTTAAAAAATGCCAAAATCTGTGAAAAGGCCCCTTTAATCCTATGGGAAGCCAGGGTGAAATCTACATGTTTTTACAGGGTATTTATACCATTTTCGTTACGTACTCGATTACTTTGTGACCTACGCCTGTCATGGTTTAATAGTACCTCAAGGTTGTGAGTTTCGCTGTTCTTGGATAGGTGACATATTATCCCGGTGGACTTTATGTCCCTATACGTGCGGGTTTCTGTTTTCGTTGACATGTCCAATTTGTATCAATACCTTGGAGACACATCGGAATGTCGCTTTTACCCGCTTAATGTTGTTCCAAGTTGTTTTCATGTATTTTGTAAGTCACGACTGTCCGTATTATGTGGGATGGTTCTAATTACCTGTCATGAAATGCGAACCACTTTGTTTTGTTATGAAGTTGTTATTTTTATATATATTTCTTGTTTCTGTATTATAATTTGGTTATTCAATTATTTATTTTGGTACGTTACGTCACAACGTGACTTAAAACAAAACATGAAAGATAGACTTACAATTATAAGATAGCTCGCCGAACACACATAATAATGGTTGGTTTATCAATTTAGTAAGGTTAATCTTAAAATACGAAACTTATAATATTGAAATTGTGTACCGCTGTCGATTAAATGTATACGCCACGAGAAGTTTATTCGCCAAACATGAACAGGTGTCGACAGGTTTCAAATGATTTTCACGTAGACTTTGCAAATGTTACTGAAGAGAATTTGTAATGTCACAGTTAATTGACGCCAATCTTTAAACCCTCAACTATGGTGCTCGCATTTATTAATAATTCTGATAAGACGAACCGATATATATATATAAGCTAATAAGCTCTTAAAACTTGTGCCACAATGACACCAGTAATCGCGTTGCCAAAATCCAATACTAAGTTCACAGTAGAGAACTAGAGTCGGTATTTCATTTGCACATCCTTAATTTAAAAAACAGTTTGTCTGTGGGCGAACAAATGATATTCGCATGCGGATACATTTCTAAAACGCACACAAACGGAATTTACAAAAAACGCGAATGAACTGAAGTAAATGATATATTTCTACATTAATATGCAAGGCTGTAAATATCAAGTAAGATCAAGCAAGATTCATATTTGAATCTAAATAAGTCAAGCCCTGTATTGTTTTCATATTATGTTGTGATGTTTATGATTTATAAAACGGAATTAGTTACGTATTGTAGCATAGCTAGACTATATAATTCATATAACCATAGTCAGTAAACGTAGTATAATATACATATATCGTCACATAACGTTTGTTATGTAATCGTTATTCATCATATCATGTATGTGATATAATCGTAGTGATTCAAATCAGAATTTATGTCATATCTCATATATGATATATACAGTATCTCAAACAACAACATGAGTTATTTATCATTTGAAATAATGCGAACAAAAATTAACAGCAACGTAGTAGCAGGCTCTGCCATATCTTTTCAATTTCAAATATTTCATAACAGACCTGCCAGCTTGATGTATAGATCTACCGTTCTTAACAAAGTTGTTTGAGTGCGAATTTGCAATTATCATCGCAAACATCCGCATTGTTAGATGTGATTCCGAGCAATACAGTATGAATGTGGTTTGGTCTTCAAATGAATGAAGGAATATGCGTTAACGATGTAAGTGCGGTGAAGTATGAATCGTCTGCAACTATAACTTGTGCACAAGCCTTCTGTTATTGAATTTCGTAGTCAACAAAATAGTGTGTATGATCGGGATATATTTAGGTAAGAATGTAGAAGAAGTATGCCATCACAGTATTTTGCTTTATGCACTATAGTTATTCACTGTTTGATTTAAATGTTTCGCCTTTATCATCAGTATGATAGCCATATCAAGAAGGTAAGTGTACAAAAGAAACACTTGCGATGGTGAGATGATGTCCTAGTAATAAATGCGCATACTTATGCCACTAACTGAACTGCATGAATCAGACATATGATTAGAATAGCCTGTATGAAGCATTGCATGACCTTTCCCAATACAAGTTAGCGATTTTTAGATGGTCGCTTAGCGACCGTCTAAGGTGGTTAGTCTAAAATTCAGGTCGATACGCCTTAGCTACTAGGAGCCCAATACCCGCTAACTACACATATCTGCGCGAGATAGAGTTGTATAATTTATGCAAGAGGTTTGAGTTCTCCAATTTTATTCATTCACAAATGGAAACATTATATTAATATCTTGTTAAATGCAATAGTTTCGAACGGTGCTTTTATAGAAAAGAATCTATAAACAGTGGTCGTATTGTACGTGTCTCGGAGGAGATTGTTTATGAATGAAAAAATAGTCTACTTTCTGCAGCGTCTTCATTACGTAGTATTTTTTCTCAGTCCATCCATAATATGAGGCTATTAATAGATGCGCCTGTTAATAAACAAAGGATAGTTCACAGTTGATATCAACGCAATAGGTTACGCTCTCACATACACCTCAATGACGTAGTATAGGTCATTCGTAATTTGAGGCTATTAATAGATTCGGGAAAACTTTATGCTTATTTATAATCTCAATTTATAAAACGTTGAACATTAGTTCAACACTAACTTCAGCAATACGATAGACAAAAAAATGTTTCATAATCGCTAAACCCGAATATAACAAACAATTTATAATAATAATACGAATAATCTGTTTCGTAACCTCGTTCATGCTACTACAGCGGGTTTTTTCTGGTTCTCAACAGATAGCGGCGATCTTTCGTATTTACGGGTGCTAGCAACGCATAAGTAGAAGGTTAGTAGAAGGTTTAGCTTGTTTATATTCACAGTTTTCAATACATAGACAGTTTGATATGAGTTCATCAATTACTACAGGCATACTATAGGCAACCTCAAAAATGCTTTATAATCGCTAAAACCGAAAACAACTGAATATAACAATAAATATCTTTTAATAATGTAGTCGGCGTATACGCTGACTTTGCAATAAAGTTTGCAATTTACTTTTCTAAATAAATAAATACAATTAAACAAAAGTTAAACTATTGTGTTGTGTTTTTCACTTGTAAGTTGCATATTCACCGCATGAAATGTGTGTTAGCATTGTCATACCACACATTAGTGTGAGTAGATAAAAAATATACTACGTCAGAACACTTCATATGTGTCCTCATATGCCTTGTTATGAGTATCTTTCTTTACTATCGAAATATATTGTATGTTGATATTTGATTTAAACGCAGTTTTCTTTTGACACATTGAAATCACACGTCCATAGCGCCGTCATGCAAAAATGGGTCTTATGCGTTTCGGCAAGCGTTTGCGCAGTTTTCTTTTGACACATTTAAATCACACGTCCATATTGCCGTCATGCGAAAATGGGTCTTATGCGTTTCGGCAAGCGTTTGTTAAACCCAACATGTGCATTTGCGCAGGCCATAGGCGATGCTGTTCGCTATAACATCACTCAATATGTTATGTTTCTCCTTACCAGACTGAGAGATAGCTGAGTGGGCTATTTATATGATGGGCGCATATGGAATAAGACCCATTTTCGCATGACGAGGGTCATAAAAAATTTCATTTTGATTTGAAAATGCCTCATTTAAGAACAATGCTTTTGATACAAAATTGAATTCAAAATAGCAAACTTGTTAATAATGGCAGCCTATCCAAACATTAAGGAATGATTTCAAGACGTGCTGACCAAGTACGGCAAACATAGTGATATGATAATTAAACGATTTTCTCTAATCGTGACACTATACTATTTCGCTAATGATTGTTTTCTCATCTTGGAAGCAAAGTGAAATTCTGCGAGATGGATTTTAACGCGTAATTGTAACACGGCCACATGTGTCGTTTGAAAATACAGAGAGTAGTCCGGAATTCCTTACACTGAAAAGTGTTACATCCGTTGAACTAAGCACATACGCAGGGATTTAGCCAAAATTCAGAGGTTGTATCTCCAATCAGCCTATGAAATATTCGAAAATATTCATGCGTGTCTGTTGGCGTTATGTTAAAGTCACTAAGATGAAAACTGAGTAAAACAGCTACGACTTAAAAGCGCATTAGTCCTCTATACCTATGTTTATGTCAGCGTTGTTGACACCGTGTGACTTGCTCGGGTAACAAGTAAAGCAATAACAGCAATGTATATTTAGTTTATTTCCTCCATATACAAGATACGAAGATTATTGTATATTTTGTATTTGTATATGGTGTCAAAATCAAACGTTTTGTACACGGAACTTTCATTATGAATTTATATTCTTGGTGAGATAGTTATTCGATATTCCAAGAATATTCATTTAATATGATGGTGACTGCAAATTCTCTTTATATTCAGTTCTCATTACCAGTTTCATCATACTTTCTATGCTTTCGGAATGTCCAAAAAGCCATGTTGTCTTTATGTGTTATCTAAGTTATTTCAATAAAATAATAAGGCTGATTTAAAGTGCACACAAAACTCGACCCGTGCGCTATGACACACACTTTAAAAATTTGAATGGCGTGTGTTCATTTCAAACTTGCGATTGATTTTGAAAAATGAATTGCGAGTTAAATTATGCAATCGCGAGCATCTTCGGTGCCTTCAGCGCTTTGATTTTTTGTGAGCTTGCTCACAAATAATGCAGACGCAAAATTTCAGATCGCTTCGGCTTATCTACGGGGAGCCTAACTACGCTTTACACATGCCGTATCCGCGCGAGAAAGAGTTGTGTAATTGATGAAAGAGGTTTGAGTTCTCCAACGATATTTATTCATAAATGGAAACATTATACGAATATCGTGTTAACTGTAATAGTTTCAAACGGAGCTTATATAGAAAAGAATCAATAAACAATGATTGCATAATACCTGTCGCGGAAGAGATTGTTAATGAATGAATAAAAGAGTCCACTTTTTGCTACGTCTCCATGACGTAGTATTTTCGCTCAGTTCATTCATAATTTGAGGCTACTAATAGATGCGCCTGTCGATAAACAAAGGAGAGTCCAATTGCACGGGTGATAACAACGCAATAGGTTACGCTTGTTTGTATTCACAGTTCTCAGTTTATTAAACGTTGAACATGAGTTCAACAAATACTACATCGATACGATAGACAACATCAAAAATGCTTCATTATCGCTAAAACCGATTATAAAAACCAATTAAATATAACAAGAATTATCTTTTTAAAAGGTAGTCTTGCTGTTTTTTAAAATAAAGTTTGAAATTTTGTTTCTAAATAATTTAATGGAAAACAAAAGTTAAAGTGATATGATGGGCTTTTTGCACTGTTGAATTGAGCTTAACAGAATTAACAGGTCAAAAGAGTTAGTCAAAATGTGGTTACTGACCAATTATCTGCAACTCATCATGCTACCAGTTGTTTATAAAAATATTTTTTATACTTGATATTCTTACGTGGCTCACCCAGTCCTCTAAGCCGAAATGATCCGAAAAACAAAATTGTGTCTTTGTGTCGTATGAACGAATCTGCACTAAAACTCAATTTAGGTTCATTTGCATGATCAGATGTCAAACGAAAGTACGGTTGATATTGAAATGCATTATATTCTCTTTCCGGGATATTGTTCTAGTATGTTGATGCTGCATTAACAAATATGAGTGTATATGAAATGAAAACACCAAAAATTAACAACGGTTGCGATAGACACCTATAAACTGCTAGATGCCCATAATATCACTTTAACTATTGTGTTGTTGTTTTTTTACTTGTAAGTCGCATATTTACCGCATGAAATGTGTGTTATAATAAGCAAACCATAGATCTACATAAGTATAAGTAGAAACAAATTATGCTATGTCCTCCATCATCGCAATATATCGTATGCTTATATTTGATTAACATGCAGATTTCTTTACAAACATTTGAATCACACTTTCATAGCATAGCCGCGTCATGCGAAAATGAGTCTTATGGTCTTTCGACCAGCGTAGCTCAAGTTTTAATGTGTTTTGTTTGAGAATTTAATACAATGCTGTTAAATACCAACACATTATTATTTGTGAGCGAAGCATTTGAATGGGTTGTGTTCCTTTCAAACTTGCGATATAAAAAGCTATAACATAAGTTTGAAAACTGAGTTGCTTCTAAGATTATGCAATAGCGAACACATTTAGTGCCTTCAGCGATTTGATTTAAATAGTGTGATTTAGTATTGTAGCAGGGTTGGGTATAAAGAGAACTGATACTGCCTTGTTATATAAGCTAGCTTTTACAGTCTGATATGGAAGTGTCTGTCTGATATGGAACCCGGAGGTCCCCGGTTAAATCCCTAGTATGGTCGGAGATTTTTCTGGCTGTGTTACATTGCAACCAAACGAAAAAGCCCACCATGCGTGTCAGACGTGCCTCAGATGTCGTGGCATGGGAAAATACATGGAAGAATTTTACAATTAGAGAATGTAGGTGTAGCAGGGTTGGGAGTTGTTTATGAATGTAAACGGGTTAGTACATACATTCTTTAAAACTAACGTTTCATACGCCCTTCAAAGATTTCGAGAGTATGACGGTACAACGATTTTGTACGAAATTAAAAAATGGTCAGTCGGTTGATCCTTATATACCAAATGATGTACTGTTTACGTGCCTGTAGGAACGATCAAGACTTATTATTCGGCAATATTTACAATGTTTTTTTTATAACCTCTTGTTTAATAAATAAAATAAATCTGGATATTAACGTAAGTTACCTTGTTTACCGTTTTAATTTTATAGAAAGCAACTTTTTTATATAGCCTCTGCTAACAAGCCTAGAGATACATCGAACAATAAAACGTAAAATTAGGATTAAGACTTGCAATCACTTAGCAATAAGTAAAGCTGAACTATCATGGCAGAGCTTTTTCAGATTATTTCGGAAATACGCGTAATACATATGATATTGGAATGATTAGCGTCATATTACTGTAAATGGGGAGGGTAGATTTATGGCTTGGTATATAACTGTTGAACATTTGGTTATACAACAGACATAAAATACTTAATGCCAAACATAAATTCATCAGTTACATGGATAATACAACTTCAACTCTTGACTTCTCGACGTAATCATTTTTGAAATTTGGTCGAACTGTGGTAGGAATGATAATTTATGAAACTGAAAAAATGACCCAATAATGGCTATACAATCAGCCAGACGCAAGTCAAGGCAGAGGAAGATGCTATATTAGCTCTTAATACTTTTTGATCGCACAAATGTTATAATTTAGTTTAAAAACAAACACTGTGTATTGAATGCGATTCAACACATGGTTAAATTTGTTTCAAATGAAGGGAAAGTGTGATTGATTTAGTTTTAGTTACCCTTTGCATGCTGGGAAATTTGTCGTTTGCTAAAATGTCGTCTGCTTAATTTCTAAAATTAGCATTTTCTTCCATGTTTTTCAAAGAATATTATCAGAATAGCAAACAGTTTGGATCCTGATGAGACGCCACGTTCTGTGGCGTCTCATCTGGATCCAAACTGTTTGCAAAGGCCTTCAAAATTCGGTTCCCGCACTGAAAGGGTTAAGAATAATGTATTGTGCACCAGTGGCTACTAATAGCGGAATATGTTAGCTAATCAACTAACTCGCTTATTGAAGTTACATCACAAAATTACAAAATAAAAATGTAGTTGTCAAAAGGTGTGTGCACAAAAATGCTTTAGGTGTAAATTTCATAGCAATACTTTATGGACAAGAATGTTCCCGCTTTAAAAATGAAGACCACTATTAATTAGCATGCAATAGTGTACCCAATAGATACCTATTCATTGTAAGATTGTCTTCGAATTGATTCCGTTAATTCAAGTGGTGTATTACAAATATTAGTAATGTAGGTCGCTTGTAGACTTTGCACTTTATTGAGTTAACGAATTTACAATACTGTTGTGAACAAAAAACAAAAGTTCAGTACATTGCTGCGTTAAAAATAGAAAATCTTATACCCTCGTGAAAAAGACCAGTCGTTTTACTAGTTATCACGGCTACCCAGGACGCGTTTTAATGTGCAAGATTTCATGGGGTGAACATGAAAACGCACGGAGACGACGTCCAAACACCAGGAACAGAATGGTAAGCGACGTTATAACGAATACGTTAGAACGCAATATGAACGAACCGAAGTCGCCATTAACGCATCAGCAACACTATCATAATTCGCAGAATATGAGATAGACGTAGTACATATTGCTAGTCATAAAAGCCCGTAGCATCTACTGCTACGCTACTGCGTCCTAGTTTGTCTATGTCTTTTTTTTTAAATTTCGACCCTGTCTTGCTCTTGGTCGTAGTGCAAACTCCAATGTCAAAGTAGATATCTTACTACAACTTTCGGCATATTCCTAAAACTTTTTTTTAAGTGTTTTTTTCACCATTGTAAGGACGCCCGTCAGTGTGACGGGAGTATAACATGGTTATTTTTATTGCTTAAAAATAGTTTATATTGTAATTAAATATTGATTTTCTCAACATCCAACTAGACAAATGTAAACAAACATAGCAATGACCTTATTATATATAACCAAAAGTCTATGCGTGGTTTAAATTATAGCATACTGCATCAATGACATCTTGGAAATTGAACCAACACCAAAACAGATTGTATCGCCATCCAAACGGCGCGCCTACCGCCAGCTGTCAAAACGATGTTCAACTTATTTTGACCAAATGGTGCCTTCTATTACTCATACTTGATACGATAATGCATCGTGTTTTTTTCCATAACAGCACGATACGTTATAATTGTGTTTTTATTGTAAGCCCGTCAAATAATATACTCAATGTTATCAAATACTTTATATACAAATAATAAGAGTAACGCATGAACTATTGAAGTGTTAACATACATTAAGGCAAAACATTCACAGCGGTAAAAAGGTATTTGATCAACCATTCATGCTCAAAATTACCTTGCCAATACGGATTGTTATGACAAATGAACAAAAGACAATGTATATTGTATAATATTAAATAATGTTTAGGTGTAACATATATAACCGTTTCCTTTTTAAGTGTGTTTTGTGTATGGCTTCATGCTCATAAACTGTATGTTATGTTTTTTGTAAATTCCCAGCGTTGATTCACGTTTAGGTAAGACAAATTAGATATACACAAATCAAACTTAAGTTTACTTGAATGTGTGTGCATTAGTCGATGAAATTGAGAAGTTTGAATTGTAAGTAGAAAAAAAAATAGATAGAGGATATTTGTTTGATTCGGAGGATTATCGATTTAAATTCACGAGTGATCATAGAAAATTTATTTTATATATTCACGAGTGAATTAAAATCGATAATCCACCGAACCCAACACTTTTTTTATGCTTTTTTTTTTTACAGTTTATATACATTGTAAACGAGTTTAATTAAAGAATTTCGTTAGGAAAGTGACGTCATTTCGTCAAATAAATGACGTCATTTAACATAAACAGTGAAAATTATCAATAATTTCACTGATAATTTTCATTGTTTGAAACAGTGAAATTATCAGTTTTAATTCACTGATATTTCTCTATAAACCACCGGAAAGCATATAATAAAATGTCCTATTTATGTGGTATTAATAGTTTAATATATATCTCATAAGACTTCCCTCATCTCAAAACAAATGATGGGCAATGTTTTACTACCCCTTCCACTCCCCCATATGTTCTTCACAACGCATTTGAAATAAATAATGCTTAGGCGATCAGCAATAAATAAGCTATTCATCCTTGTACCCGGTGACATTGGAAATCGGGCTGCCGAAATCCAATACAGGCTCACAGCAGAGAACTTGCGTCAGTGCCTCATGTTTTACGCCCCTTATGTGAAGTACAGTGTCTGTGATACAGCAACCCATATTTGCATCTGGATACATGTTTAACATGTGCACAGATGTAATGTTCAAAAAACGAGTGTGAACAGTAATAAACTTCATCAGGATTAATAACTGCGTGTATCAACGGATTTCCTTGGATGAAAGTGCAAGAAAATCGTTTGGATCAGTGTGTGCTGCTGATAAAATTTAAATTGAAAAACGTTAAAGTTGAATAATGTTTCAGGTATACGTTTATAATTTTGACATACACTAGCTTCCGAATTATAACTTAATACAACTTTTTAATTATTTGTTTTACATATTACTTTAATAATACTTGCTTACATAATGTGTACTAATAGTAATATTCATTTTCATACTACCGTGTTAATAATGTTTTTCCTTTTATGAAAAGATTTTGATAATATACACAAATATTTTTATATATATTTAAATAAGAAGGTGTATGATTTATACCTCCGTTTACAAAGTTTTCAACACCACAATTTATTTGAATGTGAATCTAATATTACAAATCTTTTTGATTAGATGTAGTGTATTGATCGTTGATATACTAGTAGGTCAAAGTAACATTTTATATGTCAAGCAGTTTAATTAACATGTGATAAACAAAAACATTTACGTGATATAATATGCATCAATGTAATGTCTGATTTCTAACCAAACATTTAGACTGATGGTCACTTACCAACGTTAGATGCATCGGGCGTGTACATACAAAAGATTCCGATATCTTTTCTGAAAAGCTGGTGGATAAATTAGGATTGTTTTTGAACAAGCAGTATTTGTCAATCAGATGATTGTTTCATTGCAGAATATATGATCTTTGAGCTATACTTTTCTATTACCACAATAGTCAGTTGCGGAAAAACTCACGTAAAATTGCATCAAAAGTGATTGAAAAGACACACGTATGGGGTTAAGGTTGATATTTACCGTTAAACGAAAACCAAATAATTCACTTGAAGTATCATTCAGCAGTTGTTTAATAATCAAAACAAAAGCCCGCCATATCGACGCCATAGACATTCATTCCCCACGGATGCAACGTTTACTGTCAGCCAATTGCTAACGTGACAGTGCACTGAAGTGTTTGGGCCTAGCATCCAAAAGATTGTGACGATTCAAATACGACCTTACAACGCGAAATTTTTTTTTAATTTTATTTGATAGGCATCATTCGCTGGACGGGTTTCTCTATCCCCAGTATATGCTTCCTATATGCAACGTGTTATGTGGATCATTAACAAATGTCGGTTATTCTGTTTAGCGCTTCGGGATTTATGTTCATTGTCAGACGTTGGTAAGATTTTTGTTTTCTCAAACGTGTGCGTTATGAGGTTTGAGAATCATGTTGTATGATGCTTGCTTTTCGATTTATGTCGAACAAAAAAATTCTCCTGCGTATCGGATAAAATACCAAAAGATTCACTTCTGCCACGAATGATTATGTAGTTTATGCTTGATAATTCACGCGATAATTATGTAAGTAGTGCTATCCAAAGCATATGGACATTTAGCTTAATGTGCAGAGGTCAAACAAACGTTTCACTAGACCAAACATTTTATGCAATTTCAGTCAACTACATGTCAGGTCAAAACATGAGTGTGGTATGTTTTTACAAATTGATTAATTCAAAACAAAACGGCTAATTTGCATGTTGTTTTGGAAATTCCTTAATGAACTCCATTACTACAACGTTCAGGAGAATGGTCCTTACAAGTTAAATCAACTCAAACAATTGTTTAATACACATTAAATGAATATGATTTTGTATAATGCAAAAGGCAGATTACCACATTCTATTTAGAAGTTACTTTTTATTGTTGCTCGTTAAACTTGCGCCAATTAACAGGTAATGGACATATGATTCCCCCATACGTTATAATTGTTATGCGGTACAGACAAGAGGCCACACACGCATTTTCACAATGATTTAAATTGACACGAAACATATCGTAACATACATTTCTAAATATTTCCAGCAACATAATAACTATAATAATAACAGAAATATAAATTTAGCATATACTAGACTGCCATGTACATAATTTCATACTATGTATTATTACAATGGTGTTTTTATAGATATGACACTGGTTGCGGTTATAAGAGTTAGTCCGTAATAGAATTGACAACAAAATGGAGATTTCCAATTGTGTCTGTGTGTCAGGACTTCGAGTTTCAGAAACATTATCTATGATATTTGTATGACCTCTGTAAAATGCTAAAATCTAGTATGTAATTTTGGTATACATGCAATGAACAAAATTCCCCAGTGTGATATTATTCATAGTAAATTATGAGAATCTCGGTGCGCCTAATTGAAGTTCACTCATCCCACAAGACAACCTATCAGAAATATGTGCACACTATTACAGAACTGGCCTCGCTGGTAGCAAATGGCATAAGATCTATTGTTGAATGACTCTGGTCAATTAATTCATGTGTAATAAGTTATTTTAACACAAATGACATATTAGCTATGTTTCTTAACATGTATATATTTCTCATAATAACAATACATTGAAAGACAACCAATGAGTTTTAAAGTTGCTTGAAACAGATGGATGTTTATTGATAAAAATTGTATTGAGTTGAAATAGACGTTTTTACTAAATAAATGTGGATGTCAATGTGTTGTTTAAGCTATTGCACTCAAAACAACATAAATATTGTATTTTTTCATTGTTTTCAGATTGGAGATAGGACATGAACGGCATGTTTACGGGAAACTTATACACTACTGGTAAACAATTTTATTAGAAAACTTGTTTATGAACCAACAAAGCACACATTCTAATAATAATTAAAGCATACGCAATAGTAATTAACACAAACATCAGTGTCATGAAGAATTAGGCAGGGACACATCAATTACATAATCGTGTACTAAATTGTGTGTTATTAAGGAAAAAACATTAAGTGTACTGCAACACTATAGACAGATGGCGGAAAGTGAGGCGGGAACCAGTTCACCCTTGGTAAACAATGGGAACCATGAACGAAGCATGAGTACCGTAGCCATAGTGACGGGGTAAGTTATTGTTCTTAAACATTAATATCTGTCGATTCTTTGTCTTTCGTTATTAACGTCATAATTAAATTCGTACACGTTTCTTTTCCTTTTTTACAAAGACAATCGGTATTGTATTGTTTTAATTTATATTTAATTATTTAATACAAAGTTAAATAAACATGTGTTCTACATTTATGTGAGAAACGACATTGTTTACTACTTAATACAACGAATGCAACTTACAACATACAGGAGCGGATAGTTAAATGTACAAATTCGACAAAAATCTTTATTTCAGTAAGTCATTTTGTGCAAACATTCTAGATAATTTCAATGGGGGGGATAATGATAGCTCGCTTTTATTCATCATCATATTCAACACACCCATTAATAAATGATTACGTATTTTATGTGTTATCGATAAATTCTCCAAAAAACTAACATCATTACACGTGCAATAATTATCTTTAGAAAACAAAATGTTTAAATAAATTCCGTAATTGTATGACACGCACAATTGAGTAAGAACAAATGACTGCCAACCAGATTAAACAGTCCGATTAAATGGCTGGCAAATGTACTCTTTTCACTGGGGTTTGTAATGTGTTTATGATGTTTGTAATTGTATAGACGATATCTTTAAAACATCAAAGTGATGATACACATGTCTTAATGATGCGGCTGGAATGTCACTTTGAATATATTTTAGATCATTAGAAGAATGTGTTCTTTTTAACACTTCCTTGTATATATGAATGACTTCAGAAAACTGAAATGCACAATTGAGTTCGGACACATAACTCCAACCACCATTTGACATTCAAACTAATTGGTCGGCAACTTTCCAACACATATGCCATGCATAAAATGTCGTTGAATAACACAGAAGTAATTTGTATGCCTATAAAAATCACACATGCATTATCAGACTGGAACTCAGTAGATTTAAATAAAGTGTAAATCGTGTATTATATGAACGTTTTAGATTGTAGGTATACGTTTTTAAATGTATTGACAAATACTTGATCAAACTAGGTTTTAAAGCGTTATAGAAACACTCCAGTCTGTAAAGAATAGTGTGTGTTCTGACATCATTATGCTCAGGAATTTGTTTTATTCATTGAGTGTATTGTTATTGATTTGTTTATGCTACATCTAATTGTATAGCAATTGCCTTAACAACATCAAAAGTGATGATTCAAATCACTTAATGATGCGACTGGAATTTCACTGTGTTCATATTTTTTTTAAACACGGTCTTTGATATATTTAGGAACTTATTAAACCTGAGACATCACACGGAAACACTTGTTACTGATCGTAAAATCTTTATTTAAACAAGTTTCCAACGGCCTCTTCTAGGTTGATCGCAACAAATATGTTAACAAAATCAGCGCGCATAGATGTGAGATAGAGCCTCAGGTTCCATGCCGTGTGACGACGTCCATAATGTTATAAAACAAGATAACGTTACTGTAAGCTCGAGTGGTTGCTAATTTAATTTCCAATTTGCTCATCGTTATGCGTACTTGAAATATCACCGTCTAGGCATTTTAACGACTGTGTGGCGTGCCAGACCGGAGTTGAGGCTCCGCCAGCGTGAATGTGAGGTAATTATTGTGCCAGAAATGACAACTACTTTGTAATTTCTAGCAGACGACATGAAAGTTAAGTCCTAGCACGAAAAAATACGTCCGTTGTTCAATACCAATGCGCTTAACGGCTTTGCGAAATGAACAGTATTTGTTTGTTCTAATGATTGATATTATCTAGAGGAAACATTAATACATGATGATGACTAACATGATGACAGTAATACATCATTAAGAATATAATAAATATTTTCGCAAAGGGTCGTTTCGCAAATGTAACACTATGCAGTGGCGAAGTCACAGCATTGTAAGGGAAGAAGTTGGGGAGTAAACTCTTTGAGGATAAAATAATATATAGTGTTCAAGTTGTCGCTCTTTATTTTCATTATTTAAATGTAGGTTATGTATTTATCCGGTTATGTATTACTTAACGGCATTGACTACAATTGTTAATGTATTTGGGTTTCAAATGGCATGCTGAAATACACAAAAAAAACACTTAATGACACCACACAATATTGCTCCATACATACGGATCAGACGGGATGACATCACGTAACAAATCATACAGGTCTTAAATGTGATTTTAATATGAGCATTGGGGGCCTTCGCAGGAACATCTTGCGTGTCTCACGATATCTTAAGTCGATTGGCACGTGTTCAAATTAGTTGGTTGTATTACTACTGACAAGCCGCACACTCGCATAGCACATCATTCTCCTCCAGTTTAAGTCGCTCTTTTGTTTTTTATCTTTACTAATTAATTTACAGGCTTAACAGACAAATCATTTCTTCGGTTTATCGCATTTGTTTTTAACGTTTGATTGTCATGTTACCCGCATTGATTCGATCAAAGAAGAAAATGTTATTTTTGAATTCTTGATAAATCTAAAGAATACGACCTTGCAAGGGATAACATAAACGTCTTGTCAATCTGGCAATTTATTATGCAATCAAAGTGGACGCATTTACATTAACGTCTTGTCAATCTGGCCATTTATTATGCAATCAAAGTGGACGCATGAACATTAACATCTTGTCAATATGGCTGTTTATTATGCAATTTAAGTGGACGCATCAACATTAACATCTTGCCAATATGGCCGTTTATAATGCAATCAAAGTGGACGCATTCCCTTAATGGCGCCTCGACATTATTTATTGGATATATATATTTTCATCTCCGAATCATCGTATGTTTCAAAACGATAACAGAATGTGAAGGTGTGTCTGGAAGTGCTTTGTCCAATTAATATTATAACGGAAAATTACGATAACAAATCATATTATACACTTAACGTTTAATTTAAAAAATGTTCAATATCACCGCCAAAGATTTAAATTAGTTTTTGTGTAGTTGTTTGTTATTTTATTACATTTAACGTCTGATTATGCTATGTTGTCTTGATTTATATGTAATACTTTCCGTTTCGTATTATTCTGGTAGTTGATTGAACTTTACTGCCACATTAGTTGCTAAAACTGTATTTCAGTAAAACAATAAGTTAATCTGTAGAAATGAAAGTGTAGTTGAAATAACACAGCTTTAAGGACTTCATTCAAGGTTTATTTTCTTTTCGAGAATTGTAGCTACATGTTTTTGATGAAACACTGGCGCCTTTGTGGTTGAAACTCGCTTTCAACACGCAACGATATATGCATATTTGATCTTATTTTATCACCAGAACAGTCTGTGCAATTCTTACTTAGCAGAAAATATACCTAGTTGTTTTCAAAGCACAGTTATTGTTGTTATTATTTTAATATACTTTTTTATAATGTATGAATGTCATTCATCCAAGAAGCACATCATTGCGTTCCACAAATATAAATGTCATTTTAGAGTATTTATGTTTTTACCAACCATTAACTTCTATTATTTATTCATTATCTCATTTCACGGGAAAGATGAGAACATAATACAGTATTCCAAAATGTAGACTTTTGATGGTAAAAAGTTTGCATTAGCCACATCCTCCCGCAAAGATGTACAGAGAGACGTAACTCGACACAATAAGTACGCATAAGCACTATAGTTGTTTACGTATGTGATAAGATATATATTTGACCTGAGTGGTGAAGTCATATTCAGTAC
The DNA here is from genome assembly GCF_020536995.1 of Dreissena polymorpha. NCBI lineage: Eukaryota > Metazoa > Mollusca > Bivalvia > Myida > Dreissenidae > Dreissena > Dreissena polymorpha. The sequence goes on along the minus strand of NC_068359.1, from coordinate 49,738,084 downwards.
AGTGTACTTTATGAATTATGAGACTAGGAAATCGAGAATTTTAAAATATTTTGTATGAAGATATGTGACCAGACCGAAGTATATAGTTTATTGTATTTAATCAGGGATTTGATTGAGACATGTTATTTGTCCGAGGGCTGTCGAATCGGTCCGATGTTGTTTTATACTTATGCGCTAAATGGCAAACAAGATTCAGTTAGGAGATGAATTTGCATGAAATGTGGAAAAACAAGTATAGGACGGCGTGACTTTTGTTTAACAGTACCCATAGTGATAGTTAATATTTTATTTATACTGTTCAATCTAATGGAGCTATTATAACATAGAAGATGAAACATATTCACTCACGAGTTTTTTATCTAGTTAGTTTGAGAATTTTCTGTAGATACATCGCTAACTTGATAGTGAGATCTGTTAATAATTCTAGGGTATGAGTGAGGTCCGACTAGCCCTTAAAACAATTCGAACCCCAAATGCTTTTAATTGGCCGTTTCAATGCGCTGTTCATTGTATGTATTTTGTGTTGGTGTTGTGATAATAGTAGTAGATAAGAACGAGTACCTTTTTCCAGATAGAGTTTCAAGAGTTTCAATATTTGCAATACCAAGTGTATTAAGGGACGCCGTATTCTGTGTTTCACGTATTACCAGGGCACAGTATAACATTAAAACATCAATAATATAGTATTTCAATAATATAGTATTGTAAAAGAAATGTTTTTGCTTGAATGATTGGCAAGAAGCTCCAATCCGGTAAGCATCAACCATTATATACAAACACATTGAGAGTTCGTTCATACCTTTCCCGCAACATTGTGTATGAATATTCGTTTTCTGAATGAATTCCCCGCAACAATGCCTATTACGTGTATTATTCGTGATAAAACGTTGACACACAGTTCAGCGGTTGTATGTTCTTATTTACGTTTAAATGCTGCAATGCAGCAACGTGCTTAAAAATAATACTAACCATAAGATAATACATTTGTTCTGCCGCTTGAAGAACCCGGTTTGGCTTCGATTGAAAAGATAACTGACATGCCTGTGCATAAGTGTGTTAATCGGCATTTTGAAGATAAAACCTACGTCAAACAACGTTTCAAGCATCTAAAAGATAGTCGAACTAGTTTTGTCAGATGTCTTTATCCATAACGGCATGCAGCAGACATAAACATTCTCCCAGTCTCCCAGAGTGTCTTTCGGATATCCGTTTTTATCCCAGAATCAACAAGCCATTATTACGCCTTCAAATTAGGCAGTTTTATTTTGTTGTCTTCGACAAGTTTAGAAGTATATATTATCAGCATCAAAGTTTAGTCTAAATGTCAAAATCTGGATATGTTTTTAGTTTTGTTTTGAAATGGTTTGTTTAAGCCTCTGATTTTTAGTTTTGACTTGTTCACCCGTTGACGGCAAAACTTTGACGGTTGACGTAGCAATCGATGAACATCATATTTACCATTAGAAATAAATAAAATTAAATAAAATAACGTTTGATGTTTTTTTCTTCTTTATTTTCCCCAGTCCTTTTCTTGACAGACGTCTTATACTGGCGTAATTGTAAAACCTAGACCGTTGGATCCAGTTTAAAGCTTAAATTCAGAGTGTTGCTTACTCGTGGGTTTATAGTTACAACACAACAAATACTCGCATGACACTATAAGTAATGTGATAGTTTAAGAACTCGGATTATTCTGACTTACCGGTCATGTGCAGTTTATGATAGTTGTAAAAGTACATAAGTTTCCTCTTAAATGTGTGCACGTCATTTACGCACATATGCTTTTCAATAATGGAATAGTTGTCAAGTCTGTCAAAAAAGTAAATCCTTATTTGTCAAGTTCTCGACAATATAAACGCGGTAATTTCACAAATACACGTGCATCAGTCTGTATTAGTCTGTTTTGTACAGTAATTAAAATAATACAAACTTTTCATGATTTTTGTACATGTTTTTTCGATTGTAAGATACGTTTCTTATGTATGCTATAAATTATTACTTTGATCGATAGTAATGCTCCTCAAACTAATATAATATAAATACATATTATATATCATGGCCGTTATTTCGTCATTTCAAATATTCTAACATGTAAAATAGAAAAAAATATAAATTTAGATAATAAGTTTTGGCTAAAAATGCGCAGTTTCTGTAAGTGAAGAGTACGGGGTATAGTTAATCGTTTAATTGAGTTGATCTCGATTACTTGTACTCTTATATAGAAGGTGAATTTGAAACGGGCAATTAATATGTTGATTTATTCCAAGTTCACCTATATTAAAACTTTATAATAAATTTGTTAGATAACAGAATACAATTATTTTCGTTTCTTTACCTTTCTATGTGTTCGTATAAGCTCATTTGCAACATAGAATACTTGCCTCATACTAGCATGCAGTATATACACAGTTGTTTTGTAAATAGTCATGTCATTAAATTAACCCTTTACCACTTAGATACGTATTTGACAGATGTATAGTCCCTTAGAAAATTAAATTTAAGACCTTTCTTACTACATTCAAGTTTTATAGGATTCATTTTCAACGCATATATACTGATGAGCAACAAACATCATTAAACCTGAACAGACTGCGAGTTTCACGCAGGCCGTTCTGGTTTAATGCTGTTTGCATATAGCCATTTTCATTTTGCGTCTACATGGGAAATGGTGAAAATGGGCAGAACATTCAATTATGCGGTATTAGGGCAGGGCATAAATCCGAAGACGCAAAATTAAGAAGGATAAACACATACAAAGACAAAACATGAAGAAAGGTTAACATGCGATGACTCGACATTAAAAAGGGAACCACGTTTTCTGCCATATAGTGTGAGTACCGCAAATCACGGGCCGCTTTGATGGACCCTGTGTAAAATATAACAGACTATCTGCAAGGAAGCTTTTTAAGTAGTAGAGGTTATTTATAATTCATGATAATTCATGCAATAAAAGTGATAATATAATCGGGTCATTCTAAACGCAACGAAAATGCACTGTATGCCTTTAAAAACCATCAATACGTTGGCGTTGTATATTTAAGAAATAATTCGTGTACGTTATAGTTTGTTGTCGAATAACCCACGGCCGGAAGTTTAGATGCGTAGGGATTAAATCACGAGTGCGAAGCACGAGTGATTTGAAACCACGCATCTAAACTTCCGGCCGTGGGTTATTCGACCACAAACTATAACGTACACGAATTATTTCGATTCTAACACGATTTTTACTAAAGATTTATAGAATGTATCTTATTTTTCTTGCATACTATTATATGTGAAGCTCCGCCCATAAAAATAGCTTTGGGCTGTTCTGTCGATCAGATCTCCGCCCTCAATAACAGCCAAACTGGATGGAAAAAACCCATTTCATTTCTCACGTTTGGTTAACTAAGAACAACAACTTGCGTAAACTAACATGTTTTCATTGTACTCTTTAAATTAACGCAAAAGTGTTGAATCTACAAGACAACAACTCCGATTCGAACTTCAGCCATTTCAGTATCGAAGCAGCAGACGAACACCGTGGGAAATTGGGTCAAGTTTACGCATTTCTGTTCATAGCGTAGTATTTTGTCACGTGACTTTCATTCATAAAATACCGGATTATTACGCTGGTGGAAAATGTATCGGCATGTTTTGTTTAGCTACAGTGTATAAGCTCCGCCCATAAGTTATTGCAGAATAACCCACGCTTGATTTCCTTCTTTGTCTATAGAAAACAAGTCACGTGCCGTGTTAGAATGATAAATACTTTGGAGTCATATAATTGCATGCAATAATATGTTTTAACACGTTTTACCGGTGAAAGTGCCACCGAGTGTGGTCAAAACTTAATGTGCATCATGGTCTTTCACAAAACTTTCTCAATGGACTTGTAACGATTTATAAGACATATTAGAATCCTGTATGATTCATGTCGCCTTCGTAGAACTCGTAGACCGTACCTGGTGAATGTTGGTCACAGACGTCGGTGTTAAGAAAGACATACTGCAAATTGGATTTCGCCCGCGAAGAATGATTGTGTGGTTGAACAATATAAAGAAGTGAAACTCCAGCTGCTTGAGCAGTATTGAATTCTTATTATATACAATTAGTTGGTCCTTTATTTAAGGAAGGAAAGTGACCGATTGCCATAACAGTACAATACAAAACAACATAAACACATATAAGAATAAAGCTAGGGTTACATGATTTAAGACATGATTTAAGCAGTATTAAGGTCTGGTGTCCAAACATAGTGCAGACATACCATGAGTTAATTGTGACGCAATCAATATATGGACGCATGGCGAATAACGAAATAAATATACTTATATATTATGTTTTTATTGGAAAGTTCTAGTAATATTCTGAATACAAGCTTTTCAGTCAGGTCACATGAGATTCCGCTGCGCAGTTTGTTAACCACAAGTTCGGTAGGCATGGACCATTGTTGAATTTCTGGGTTGCAAAAGACAGTTAACTGCACAATTATATGGTTAAAGGTCAATTTTTACACCTATAATGAGGGCTCATAAGCAATAATCGGCACGGAATGTTGGTAATAAAGGTCTTATAATGCCACAAACTTACTTATTGATACTCTTTGAAAACTGATTTAAGGAACATGTATTCGAATGAAAATAAAGTATTCAAATATTTTTACTTTCCGAATATTAGAATATCTGATTGCATCCCTAATCTTATGTTAACAGATGTCCATTATCGTCACAAACGTTTTGAAACTGATACTATGTTTACATTTGGACAAATTATGTTTTTTCAAGTGATCCTCATGTGCGTACATTTAATACGCCTATGTAAATTTACGTCTACAATACGTTTTTCTGGCAATGTTATGTATGGCTAACCGTTGTTACATGTTATTATGACGTTTTACAGATATTGTTCTATGAGCTGTTAACAACAGAGCATTGGCTATTATAAGCAGCTATTAAAAAATCAAAGCGCTGAAGGTACTGAATTTGTTCGCTGTTGTATAATCTTAGACGCAACTTAGTTTTCAAAATAATGTTATAGCTTTTTATATCGCGAGTTTGAAATGACCACAACCCATTCAAATTTATAAAGAGTGTGTCTTAAAACACAGGACGAGATGTGTGTGCTTTTTCAAATCATTGATACAGCTTATATACACAGGCTAATCTTATTTGACATGCATTAAGCCCCGTTTTCCCTGAAAGCAGCAAATATGTACATGTTTCAATGATAAACACTAGACTGGCCAACGTTGTCTTACAAGCTCTTAAATACACACCATGTACTGTACCAGTGAGAACAGGCAGATGCGGTGGTTAAATCAGACGCTTTTAGCATTGGCGTCTGCTAAATTGTACTGGGGTTATCCACACAGGCAGTCACGGGTTACGGTTCCTAGCGTAGCTAAGGCATACAGATTTGCAAAATTCGGTCTGATAACGCTCACAAATAACAATGTTTCATTTTGAAATTGATGTCACTGTTTTAAATAGTGAATGTCATTATTTGGATTGCTTATTATGACTTCAGAAACTTATAGGCGTGATTTTAATATACTAGGTTACTAGCTAAGTTCCAGATCGTATATCTGTTTAATGGTCATGTTTGTCAATCAAATGGGATAAATAAGCGCATTTTTATATTAGATTATAACGTTATCACAATATTTGTGTGATTCATTTGATAATAACTTGCAATAAAGATCTGCGGCTGCACAGTGCCCGCGTCATATTTAGCGAGCCCAACGACGAACGGTTTGATCAATATACTTGTGCTGTCGTTTGTGATGATTTGATTAACGAACATGAATAATGAACCAATATTATATTAGTGTTCACCAGCACGTCTATTTCGAGTCATTGGGGTGGGATTTTTCATGCAATAACGAGCCCATAACATCGAGGTTTACGACCAGAAAATTTTACTGCAGCTATCGCAAATTATAGATTGATTGACATGGCACACTGGGAATAATTGATAAGATGCGAAGAAAACAGTATTCGGCTTTGCTTTAATAATTATCTTTGTTTTCATGCTGAACATAACAATTGTAAATCATTGTTTTCATGTTATATTTACCAAATTCAATGTTAAATTCTGCATACGAAAATCTCATTACTGTGTTTACCTATTTTTTTTAATTAAGTAGACACAGCTAATCTTAAAGTTTTAATATTGTTATAGTACACATAGTATTTTAAATGTAAATTATCAAATGAGTGAAAAAAATATTTGCGTTTAAGCATACTGAAGATGTTTTATTGTTTATAAACATTGTGGTTATCAGAAATTCAGGCTTTATAGCTGTACATAACACATACAGTCTAGCCTGGTTTGGTGATATTGAAAACATGGGTAGAGTAGAAGCAGGGAGTTGAGTCAGCATTAAACATTTAACTTAAAATGTCATATATATTGGTATTAAGAGTAATGAACGCCATCGTTCAGGATTCGAAGAGCTCCAATACACAAAATACACATAATAATTATCGTTACTTAAATCAGCATATCATTTAGTAGTAGTAAAGTATCGAGTCATTTTAACGTATTAAACATCTCAGAAAAACAAACCAGTAGTCGATATTGAGGAGGGGGCGATTAAACAAAACATATTTGTTCTGTGTGTTCATACGACTTATTGTGTGATTAAATGAGATTAAAAAGGACATTAATTGGACATAAGTATTATAAAACATTAAACTTACATGATTATGTAGGATTCTTAGAGATGTGGTGAATGAAAAGTGATGTACATACAGGTGCGTTTTTAGTTACTATTTGCGTTTCAGAAAGATATTTTTTTATTAATTCACATAATACAAATAACTATTGCATTAGCCTACCTGAGCGCTCTAAAAGATCAAAAACGTATCCCTCATTCGCTGCGTACACGTCAATCCAAATGTACAAATGCCCGCTGAAGTCGCGTTCTTTTCGATACTGTTTATAAAATGATGATTGTATAGTTATAGAATTGTTCATTTTTAAAAACTTCTCTGTTAGATGCTTTGCACTCTATAAGGTCTTTCAATAAAATAAAATAAATAAAAAAAGTAACGCGATACAATATTATCAACAGTTCTTTTGTTTCATCTGCGTAGAGCAAATAAACTATATACAATATTACTGATTAGTACAGTATAATACCTAAAATAAATAAATACATATTTTTGTATTACACATTTATGTGTAAGTTTGTTTCTGTGAATCGTGAAGATACTTAAAACCTTGGGCAGTATACTGTTTTGTATTCCCGGTACCCATGTTAATGTATCAGATTATACCAAATTTATTTTAGATAAGATACATTTTTCTAAGATGTTCGAATAGTCTAGGGTCTGAGATGTTTTTTTAGTGACAGTCAAGCAATTGTCCTACAGTCACGTATGAACTGATCATTTGGTCACCATGCATTATTTTACATCAAAACTGACAACTGACAACTAATTGTGTATTACACTGACGTTTGTCTTACATCAAAACATTTATTGTTATTGTTTCAACCATCTGCGGAGACGGTCAGTATAATAATCTACAGTCACTACATGCATAAATATGCGAATCCGTTGTAAATGGGTAGCAACAGTGAATCATCAAGAACATTTAAAATTTGAGTAAAGCACGTTGTTTCTTTACAATCAACGTATGCAGTTAACGCTCGGATGTGCTGCTTTTCACGAATAGCTACGCTCAGTTAAGTTTAGCCGTGAAAACCTAAAGACTCCATTTACATAAGATTTGTTAAAATATAAGTAAAGATGCTTTCTTGGATCCGTGTATTTGTATGCTTTTAATGAAGCATTTTCGGTTTAAGGATTACCTACATTGGCTTTCAATATGTTGCATCAAATGTCTATATACATGTTTTCACAATATATGCATACCGAAACACATTGTCTATTTATACTAATTATTGCTTGATACGGTAATATACGAATTGCAATAATATATTTGATATTTGCAACACAAAGAGAAATAGACGTGTAATTATTCTGCCAACAAACACAGATGAAGTTAACAGATTTCCGGGCATTATCCAAACGATGTTATTAATTTTAGCAGCAATATTAGTTTCAACACTCATACAACAATGCAATTATTGTATTGGTACGTTTTGTTATCAACGCAATACATCTACTTTTGCTTAACTGAAATAAACGTTTGGTTTAATTAAAACCTGGCGCTATGACGACGTACATTGCCTTAAGAACATTAGAACACAAGAACATTGTCAACAATTATATGCTTACTTAAACCATCAATCCGGGCAACTTCACGAGAAGTGTCGATATTATAGTGTCGATACTATACACGCTTTATGGCACTTCTTCGAATACATAAAATCAATGTTTTACATTCTACGAGAATATTAAGGTAATGTGACACACAGCGACATATCAGGAATTCTTATAAGAAACACAATCCTACTAAAGATGATGTTTCAGGATCGGCTATACAAAAAAGCCTCGTATGGCAATTGATGATGCACATTCCAAGAAAAAGACACATCAAATCTGATCGAGCGTTGTGAAAACTAAAATAACAAAGTCTAAGCAATCATATAAATATGGCATATATTTTACAAGAAGCATTTTAACGACAAAATTAAAGAATAAACCAATGCGTTTGTATAACTTAATTTAAAAAGTTAAACTGTGAAAATGAGTATGTGCATGCATTTCTTAAGTGAATATTGGCCCTAGGATAACTTGCTTTAAGACCTTCAATGAAGCGTATTGAAATGCATATAAAACATATTTCGTACTCAACACACTTAGTGACACTGTAAGTGTGATTGCGAGTGTAATAGCAAAGTGTAATTACATAAATTCGCTGTTACAAAGCCCGCTTTGTATATACGTACGTTTAACGGGATTTTTGTTTCAAAATAAAATCCGCATATGTTGCTTTTTTCCTTTTGGTGTGTGTGTGTTGTGCTGTAAATAGTACTGATTTATGATAAGAATAAATACTTGATAATTTAAGAGAGAGCGTTACAAGTATGTGCAAAGTAACGGCTTACCTACAATATGTTTTGCCTAGCCTCGTATGTTCATTTGTATTGTATTAGTACTCGAAAGAGACTATTAATTACATTTATATTGTAATATTTCTAGAAGTTTGTTTATGTTGTTCTGAAAATTATTTAGGACTTTTTATATAAAATAAACAGTGACTCGCATCCAGCGTACGCGAAAAAATGTCTTGCGAATTCCAGAAAACGGTCAACGTAATAAACCATACGGTGATGACACGGCCAGATTGAAAGGACTAAGTGCTTATCATTATCATGTTATGTTGCGAGTCACAAAATTAATTTTTGTAAATTTCTAGGATGAACTAGACCAGTTCCATGATTGAGAACCTCGTGTTTTAATTCTTCTTAAAATAGGGACATTGAATCTGGATTCGTGTACGTTGTCGTGCAGACAGACATTATACGTTTGTAGCGGGTTGCCAAAGGCAAAAACCGCAATAGCGGCGGCATGTAAATGTGTTTAGATTTCATCAATGTCGCGTACGAGTATATTAGTGCTATATGTTACAGGCATTTCCCCAGGATTTTGGTCTAGCACAGCGGCAAGACATGGCGGAATGGGGGTTGATTCAAAAGGGTGCCCATTAAGCTTTCTTTTTTCTCTACATTTTCTTAATCACAAAACACAATACTTAGGAGCTATTTAACCACTTTTTTTACACGTTCCTATATAAAATACACACTAATTTGGAGCTATGAAAGCATTAAAATTTATTTTATTGTTTATTTATTTTTCTCAATTTATTATATTAAAGTCATATTTTATATTATAAAATAACTAAGTCCACTGCTTCATTGTCTGGTCCTTCAATGCTGACCATCACCAGAGCATTGAGGACAGCAGACTTCAGTCGAGCAGAATTTTCTGTGTTTACCCCCTTTCATTGTGCTTAAGCCTACTCGCAGTCTGAAATACAAACAAAATGTAAAATTATTCTGAAATTAGAATGTTTAATCTCATTGACTTAACACTAAGAGATGCTTAAGCAAAAAATCGTTTTCGTTTGTTATTACGTATATTATTGACAGTCTAGTCAAGTACCCAATGAGCAGTACCGACTTCTGAACGCACTGATCTGCACATGTGAAGAATACACAAGAACAAGAATAAACCTACAAAAGGGTGGATTATTTTTTCAAACAACTGTTTTATTTTAAAGTCTAGTATATGTTTATAAAGTTACATTAAGATATGCTTTTATATTTAAATGTTATCATATGTAGTGTCTAATATTTTATTCATCACACTATCTGTCTGTTTTTAATAATTATTCACGTGCGATTTCATTTTGCGTTGATTTAACTACATACTTATAAAAAGTTTAGTTAAGTAAAGTTGTTCTTACCTCCTTTAACTTCTGTTACCCATGGACAATATTGGACAATATTGCTGCCACTGACTCGCTGTTTGAGACTTTTGGTTCGTGGGTTGGAGGTCTCAGGATCACTAAAACGTCCTTGACACTTTCACTTTTACTAATTTAAATCTCTGACAGCGACGATAATTAGTAGTACTGACAAAGAAATGTGCAATTGCAGAGTTCCCAGACACAGAGACTGGTCGTATATTCGATCGTATCATTATTTCGTGCATCAAAACTAAAGAAACTTTGTTGCAGATATTTAGCGATTTCCGAAAATATTGAATACGCTATTTGATGTGAATGCGTGTTATGTTGGTGCTGTTATTTTAGTCGCGTTTGAGAAAATAGTGTGAACATTGTAAGTTTGCGGGAGAAATCAAGTGAGACGTTTGACTTCAATTAATTGTAAATATAACTTAAATTACGCTGAAACGTATACCGTGTTTTACTAAAATAATATGATTAACGTGACATGAATCTTCTTTATCACGCTTTGTTTTATTATACTGCAAGTAATAATAAAACACATGTTATGTTCTGTTATTCAAGTACGCACTACCGCAACAAACAGCGTTGACTGTTTATTTTGTGAATAGTCGTGTGCAATTAAAATGGAACAGCAACAAAATCGAGCATACCTTTAATTGCTCTTACGTCACGTGTACCGGTAATAATCGAACATTATTGACCATTATTAGGGGATACACACCATAATTGACAACCCATAAATCGTGCTCGCGTCTTATCAAATCTATTATTATGAACATGAAACTTATAAGAATTGATCGATACCAGAATGCAGACATCATTCGGATCAGAGCTTGAAATGGCTTGTAATTATGTCATTGTCTGAAAATCAAGCGCCGCGGCGTAATGGATTTTGAAGTTCAGGCACCGCGGGCCCGCTTTGCTTAAACCGTCTGGGGAAATACCTGATGTTATTATTATCCACTAGCAAAGCATGGCTGTAGTCGTTTGGAGAGTAGGCAAAGGCATTCCTTATTCATTACAATACTCATTTAATACAGGGCCGGATCCAGAGAGGCCCCCGTTGGGGGGGCACAAGATTTGTTGCGCACATCTAGGGGGGTCCGGGGGCTTGCTCCCCCTGAAAATGTTTGGTTCCTAGATCGTCTGTGGTGCGTTTTGGGGTTATTTCCTGAGCAAAATAAAGACTATTTTTATACTTTATAATGGTGCTTTCAACATAAAGAAGTAAAAGATAATGCTGTGTATAAATAATGTTAATTTTTGTATTTCCAATTGTGATTGGCATTCAATTGTTCAACAAGTAACAAATACAAACAAATTTATTTAGATTTTGTTCCTGATGATAATCTTCGACATATATTTGGTAATGTCTCATATAATGGGAATGATTTTTCAATGCATAGGAATAACAAGGATACAAAACACAATAATTATGGTACAAGTCTTACTGATCTTTGCTGTTTGCTTGATGTCCATATTGTTAATGGTAGATTGTTTAATGACCTTGTAGGCAATTATACATGTACAGCCGGCAATGGTGCTTCTGTTGTCGACTATATTATTATCTCCTCTGATCTGTTTAGCTTTGTTAAAGCATTCAGCATTCTAGATAGAGATGATTCTGATCATTTTCCAATTAATTGTAAATTGTCGTTGACCCTCTCCGAGAATTATAATTTGTCATACGATAAAATAGAACATATAAACATACAAAATCAAAGTCATAAATATTAAAGGTGGGATGACAGTAAAGCAATCAGGTTTGTTGAGCTAGTCTCATTAAAATTGAATTTAATATATGCCAGTATTATTCTGCAAATGAACACACATAATATAAATAGTGCTGTTAATATGCTTACAAATATTTACATATCTAGCGCCTCTGAATGCGGAATGCTCGTAAATCGTTCTTTTCGGTATATCCAGTCACAACCTCCGTGGTGGGGCGGACTCTGTGACACTCTAAAATCTACTAAACAACGTTTATTAAGGCAGTTTAGGATCAGCAACGACAATTTAGATCTAACATTATATAAACAATCAAAACGTGAATTTAAATCATATGCACTTAGTCTTAAACTCGCATATCAACGACGTAATAGAGATAAATTAGTGAGTTCTAGAAATAATCCACAAGAATTTTGGAATATCTTACGTCATTCTAGATCCCCAAGCAACGCGAGTTCTAGATGCCCTATTTCAGAAGAGCAATGGCATGACCATTTCTCCAATTTATTTGAAGCCCCTGTAACTTCAGATGATACTGTCGATATTAATGATCTGTTCGCTGCACCTAGCGATCCAATACTTGACCGCGATATAACTGAAGCTGAGGTACTACATGCTATTAATAAGCTTAAAGTTGGTAAATCTCCAGGGCCTGATATGATTCTATCCCAATTTGTAAAATCAAGTAAAGATATTACTGTCCCAATTATGACTATAATGTTTAATAATATTTTCAAAGCGGGCATTTTCCCTGATGACTGGGCAGATAGTGTTATTTGTCCACTCCATAAGTCAGGATCTCGCTCTGATCCCAACATTTATCGCGGTATATCCCTTATAAATATAGTATGTAAGGTTTATTCCTCTGTATTAAATGCTAGGCTTTACACGTGGGCGGAAGCAAACGATAAGATAGACGAATCCCAGGCTAGTTTTCGTAAGGGTTATTCAACGATAGACAATCTATTCACCCTTAATGGTATTATTCAAAAATATTTAACAAAAAAGCGTGGTCGAATATATGTATTATATGTGGATTTTTCTAAGGCTTTTGATAATTTACTTCACAATAAACTCTTCGCGTGTCTCAAGAATAAGGACATTAATGGAAAATTCCTCATTGCTTTGAGATCTATGTACTCTAATATGAGGGCATCTGTGAAAACTAATGGTGGTTTAACAGCGAGCTTTCCATGTCTTAAAGGTACCCGTCAAGGTGATATAAGCAGCCCGTTGCTGTTCATTCTCTTTATTGATGACCTTAATACACTTCTCAGGAACACATGTACAAACGGCATATTTGTAACTAAAGACATCCCTGAAATATTAACTCTTATGTACGCAGATGACGTTGCTAATCCTGCCGATACAGTCATCAATTTACAACGACAAATTAATGTGATGAAGACATTTTGTGAAAATTCTTGGATGGCTCTGAATATTGGCAAAACTGAAATTGTTGTCTTCAGAAATGGTGGACCAGTTAAATGCATAGAACAGTGGAATTATGGAACAAGCCCTATTAATATAGCCTCATTTTACAAATATATGGGTCTAATTTTTACTCCTAAATTGTCATGGTCGCGATCGCAAAGAAAACTTGCATGTCAAGCAACAAAGTCTATAGTCTGTATTAGAAATTATCAAAAACAATATGGATATTTTCATTTTCATGAGTGTTTTAAATTGTTTGATTCTATGGTTAAACCTATTCTACTCTATGGTTCAGAGATATGGGGTTTTAAATTTTCGCCTATAATTGAACGTGTTCAAACGCACTATTGTAAATTGTTTCTTGGTATTTCACGCTCGACAAACACAGATATGGTCTTAGGTGAATGTGGTAGATTACCTCTTTATGTTGATTATGTAAGTCGTTTTATCAAATACTGGTGTAGAATACTCCAAATGAGTTCAAATAGGTATCCTAAACAAACCTATATTATGTTATATGATCTTGACTCAGTAGGTAGGCATACATGGGCATCAGAAGTAAGAATAATCCTTTGTAAGTACGGTTTTGGACTTGTTTGGCTTTCTCAAGACATCGGAGACATTGATAGTTGTATTCATTGTTTTAGGCTTAGAGTATCAGATTGCCTTAAACAAGACTGGAGAAATCATATTGACTCTTCTCCTAGATGTGATCACTATAAACATTTTAAATCTTTATTAGAGACTGAAAAATATGTATTAATGGACTTGCCTTTTTCTCTTCGGAAAAGCTATGCCAAGTTTCGATGTTCTAGTCACAAATTTGCAATTGAAACAGGAAGACACTTTGGTATATCAAGAACTGAGCGGTTTTGTACATACTGTTTAAACCACAATATCGCTGTTGTTGAGGATGAGCACCATGTTTTATTTGACTGTAAAAAGTACTCAGATATACGCTCATTCTATTTGCCTAATATACAACCTAATCATTTTACAGTTGGTAGATTTTACAATTTACTAAACTCTGGAAGAAATTATGAAATTTTAGCTGTTTGTAAGCTGATAAATAATATAATGAGAAGATAGTATTAATATACTGAAGATAAGTAATACTTATGATCAAGTACACCCTTCGTAGTATGTCAACTATGTAACCACTTTGTTTGCATTTGAACCATTGTTTAGTTATATATAAAACTGTTTATTTTTTATTTTTTGTTCCGACTCTGTCAGATAACAATTATTAATGTATGTACATATATGCTTATATTCAAGTCTGTATATATGCATTTTGTTATGGGCCGGTGGCCTTGAATCAAAGACAGAATAAACTTAAACTTTAAACTTAAACAAACAAAAAAAACACAATTTTCAAACTGTCATCAGGAAAATGTACAAGCTATCACTCTCTTTAAGTTAAGAAAAGTTATTGTCTTCATTGCTTAAATCAGACTGCAAAATACAAGGCAGTTTCATTTTTCTTGGATTCTGCCTTGCAAATTGCTTGACAATGTCACTAACATTCACATCAATGTCCCTGTGCACTGACATCAGACACAGACCAGTGAGTCTTTCCTCCCCCATTGTTGAACGACAGCTTGTTTTCACATTCCCTAACGTTGAAATGCTCCTTTCGCATTCACAGCTTGTCACTGGAAATGTTGCTGCAATTTTTAATATCGTATAAATGTTTGAGAAAATCTGTCTATTGCATGCTTTTAATGCAGCACTTAATGTTAAAGGGGGGTTGGGATCATTTACCCACTTACACCTCCAGCACTCAATGTCTGCCTGAAGTGTTCCTGGTGAAGGGAGGTCATCTAACTAGTACTCCAGACTGGTGTCATGCATATTTAATTGAATTGTCTTATTTATCATACTATCAGTATAAAGAAAGTTGTTAATAAATTTAAACTCAATCTTTTTGTTCTTTCATTGCAATATTTTAGAGTTAAACATTTAACAAACTGAATAAACTTAACGCAATTAACGGATTATAATACCAAATCATTTTTTTAATAAATTCTCACCTTAGGCTAAAAAAACTTTGGCTCCGAGTCTGTCTCTGTGTTTTTTGGTTTTTAGGATGGACCAAAAAATCGATCCAGCGTTGTTGCCTTTCGCTTCATTGTGATGAAGACAATGTTGTGAAACGCTGTATTATATACCGCAAGAAACGTCTCCATATATAACGTCCCCATGGTTATGACAATACACTGTTAATTGGTATACTTGCCTTGAAAACAACGTTAAAGATCAACCAGACGCTTATTGAATGTAAACGACAGACGCTCACTGTTATCTAGACGCTTTAAATCTACGGCCGCAAAGAGTTTTTGCTACGGTGATAATTGAGTGTTAACGTCTGAAAGGTGCCCCCTGTGGATAGTAGACGGTAAGGTTGTTAAGATAAAAAGCAAGAAGGGGAGGCACTTCCTTTGTCGGAAATCGGGGAAATCAGAACATCTGGCCAAGTTGGTTTCACAAACACACACAAATATTTTTTTTGTCTTCAGCCGCTGGGGGGGGGGGGGGGGCACGTGCCCCCCCCCCCCGGTCAATTCGTGCCTGTAATAATAACACGGTTTTGATGTTGATTTTTGATGTTGAGGATATGTAACAAAAGAAACATTAATATGAGAATATTCAACAACAGTTTTAACAATTGAAACATGATATTGTATGCGGCATTAAAAAAACGAACAATTCATATGCAAGCTTGGTTTTTGTTTTAAAAATATATACCGCATGTGTTCAAACGTAAACATGCAAACGTGAATACACAACTTTGTCAGTATGAACATTATAAAATTAATATGTCCACACGGTACGTAGCATTGACTAGTAATAATTTCCTCGAATGCAACTGCTTTCAACCGAGTCCTCTGACTTAATCATGATTATTTCATAGTCTGTGAGGTCGTGCGCACGCTTTAATCGTCTGTGGAATAATTACAGGTTTTCACCCACATTCCAAACAACATAAGATTATGTGGATTTACATATATATATATAGATATGGATTACTTCGTAGTGTCGAAAAACGAGGCGGTATTATTGTCGTAGAACAATGCTTCAAATATGTCGAATGTTGCGTATTCAACACGGCGTTTGCATACAAACTCCTCGTTTAAAGTTTATTGTTTAGCCCTGTAATCCAAAACTGTCTCAATACTGAAGTTAAACGGTTATGATAACTCTCGAATTGATTTGTAGTATCAGTATATTTTATTAAGCAAATATATTTCGTTTTATTTTGGCATTAATAATTGATGATTTTACGCTTTTGATATTGTAATGTATAAAATGATTTATGACCTTAATTTATTCCCCCATTAGCATGAATTTAGCTTCAAATACAAGCATCAGTACGATAAAATAAAGATGAGCATGTCACAACTTGCACACGAAATGATCCACAATTTCGTGGGTATAGTGCCCACGAACTTAGGAGCAAGCCCGGTATATAACACAGCGCTGCGGATGTATTTCGTATTTATTTAGTTCATTTTACAAATTAGTGGTATATAAATAATATATGATTAACGGTGAGTTTGCGTCCGTAGCTCAAAATTTAGTGTAAAGCATGGTCTTTCACTGAACCATATCAATGGACTAAACTGTGTGGAATCCATCTTGTGATTGTTGGATTTCTCTATGTATCATATCTTATCCGTTATATTCCTAGACGGCCGCTGGTGACGGTATGTCCCCTATTGGGTTTTAGAAAGACATACTGCAAATTGAATGTGGTGTGTGTCGAGAGATTTTATGGTACAGACAGACATGATAAAAGCAATATTGATAACTTATATCCAATCTTCTTACTAGATCGGAAAAGTTCAGACACGGTAGGCATTTCTCTTAATATATTGTGCCAATACATGGATGAGTAGAAATTGCTAAATTCAAGTATGAATTAACATTAACATCACCATTTTGAAACTGGTTCTTTGTTTTCGAATGGATAATATTAGTATACGCATTAACATGAATTCGTGTGCATCTACATCCATATTAAGATAATCCCTGAGACACATGGATGATGTGGAATGCATTGAATTTAACACAAACTAAATTGTACAAACAGAAACCATATTTACAGATGTTAAAGCGGCTTAAGTAGGATGACATTTTCATTCAATGATCTTTTTAGTGCTTAGGCGGACATCACTGTCGTACTTGTCTTTTAAAGCTTATATTTTGTAGCCAATATAATGAACCATAAAGTAATGGCGAATTTGCAGAAATTAGATCGACATACATTATGTTTAAGAAACCTACCATGAATGCGCATTTGCTGTTTGTAAATTAAAACGTCAGTCATTTGTTACACAAATTAGAGTGTAAGTTTCAAATGGTGTACATCACGCTTCCCTATGTGCATATTTAGTCTTACGTATGATTTATATTTTAATTCCAAATCTAAATCGGACATTACTTGATTCTTACCAATTGTTGTTTTCACTTAAGTCATAATAGCAAACAACGTTTTTTTAACTGAGCTGATACAGCGCATATATAAGGCATATATCGATGATATCTAATAACATTATATTATCATAGGTTTTTGTGTTTTATAATTCGAATTAATCAGTGTTTAGAGATTATATTAACAATATTGCATCGAAAATGTTGAGAACATTCGTAAATATAACAGTTACACCAATTAACAAAATCAATGCACATTTATTTAATGATTTACTGCCCTGAAGTGAACAACAATAAACAGGTAATAAACAAATTCGGTTGTAACTTTTCGCATTATTGAAGACAAAGCCCTGGTTTGTAATGATTTAAATATTCAATTGCAGTATTTTGTACGCAAAATTACCGTTTTATTTCTATTTGAGTATAGTATCATTAAAGTGGTGTAAAATATGTTTAAATCAAACTGCATACTTTGATTTTTTATTTGCTGCAAAATGTCTTAAGTGTTTTTGGTAAATTACGTTTGCCATCTGTTTTAGAATGTTTCTCTAAAGCTTGAAAAACGTTCTACTTGAACATTTCTATGAAGTTTAGAAATAGCCAAAAATAAGAGTCTTGGTGATTTTAGGATGGAGAATAGTTCGAGTGTAAG
The DNA here is from genome assembly GCF_020536995.1 of Dreissena polymorpha. Lineage (NCBI taxonomy): Eukaryota > Metazoa > Mollusca > Bivalvia > Myida > Dreissenidae > Dreissena > Dreissena polymorpha. The sequence continues at coordinate 49,719,465 of NC_068359.1, read as the reverse complement.
AATTTCTAAGTATACTGAACTATTCCCTCATATGTAACACATTTACAAAAAGACTTGTTCGCATTGCTGCATGTTCTGAGTGCATTTGATAATTGCTTGTTGTTATTGTTGCCGTTTTTTACTTTGTCACGAAAAGCTTTTTTTAGTTTATGGTGACACAATATCTTGTTTGTTATTTGAAGGCTTCCTTACTAAATAAAAACGAATATATACTCTATTTAAATAAACTTTACATTATTCCCACTCTATTTTCAAATGTTGATCAGTATTTTAACATGTTCAGATATTTTACCAATACGCACTATTTGTTTGATGGCTACTCGTTTGATTCTATTTATACAAATGAACGCCCTTTTCTTTATCACTATACTTTGTTTCTCGTTACAAATATGGCAAATAAGACATTTATTACAATATAAATCAGCAGCGCAATATTTAGTAATAGAAATGTTAAACGATTCGCTATTTGAGTATTTGTCAAATACGAGATTTTGCCAATATCATTGAGCTTCCATTAAATTTTATTAGATTACCAGACAGAAATATTTTACCAATATTGAATTAGCCCATACCATCATAGCTACTTGAAGATCTTGAGATGTTATTTATATTTCCGATTCAAAAGGGCGACCTGTAACACATGTGTACCAATCTAATTCTAATTATGCTTCCCCAAAATAGTCCCTATTGATTTATTGAAATGCTGGGCTGTGAATAAAGAAGACACCGAAATTACATGTTCTTTCGAATAAACACAATTGACGACAGAAGCTGGCACTCTCTATAATTATTTGCATTAACATTATTTCTGTACAGGCTTTATATCTGTTCGACTAAATCGTAAATTAGTGAATAACCACTCAGTCGACAGACTTTCCCGTTGCAACAAATCTCTTTATGTTTTGACTACTCGGACAATAAAGTTATATATCATCTGATGAATGTTGTCACCTTTAATTTAGATTATTACTGCATTTTAAGATCGGATAAAGGCATGTAAACCGATTTTAATCAGTTGCTTGAACTTTTTTCATATAAAACAACATAGTAAACCGCCATATTTTTAATACGGTATATTGTAACCAATAATATCGTATAGTTAACTGTTAATCCAAACAATCGCCTTTGAAGATATCCGACGTGTCCTACCACAGTACATATCAGCTCTGATTTTCGTGGCAAATGATTGTTCATTCGATCCACGATTGACAAACATTGATGGAGAATCTGTTTGGTCCAGTCATCGTCTACATACCTGGGTTGAGATCATTCATCAATGAAGCACACACATTTTTTGTACGTTTGAATCATAATTGAACACGCGTGTTACTTAAACTATTTGATTAAAACGCATGCGTGTGACATACGCCGATTGTAGGATGATTGATCCATTCGATTTAACGGCAATATTTTTGTATACAACTTGTACCGCATGTGCAATACAAGCATTTAAGTATCACATCTTACATAGCGACCATTTGGTGTGCTATGAAATCAATGAATCACTAAAGTATTAAAACGTTTTGTGCTTATTACATTAGTGTATAGCTTTATATAGCATGGTGTGAAAAACACACAAAAATACGCGTTTAGGCAAATTAAGAATCAACAAACGGTTAGCAGAAGACCAATTTGGATAAAAAGTCACCTAAAAGAAATCATAACAATCATAAAGTTCCCGTTCAGAACTATACAGCTCAAGGAAAGCTGCGATCACCTGCGAACATGGCACAACATATTTAACCAGCCCATTAAGAAGAGATTCCACCTTGTGTCGACTCCAAAGTCCTGCTGTGGAGAAGCCGATCAAACGGCTGAACTTATTCGTCATGTGTGCAGAAACCGCAAAACAGTGAGAGAAAATGCATGGCCCGAGCCTGTGATGCTGCAGGAGGAACTGTACGGACAGGTAGAGGCTCAACGGAAGATAGACCGTTTCCTTCTTGACTCTGGACTCCAAGTATAGCGGCGATCGAGGAAAAGAAGAAGCGCAATATTAATGAACTGTATTAAATTATCCGTAATATCAACTTAATGTGTTGATTACTTAATTTATGTTCACTTTATTAAGATGATCAAGCGTTGTTTCATTGTTCTATGTCGGTAATGATAGTTGTGTAATATTAAATTCAAACATTTGATTCATTTTACCATACTTTAAAAAGGTTGTTCAAAAACTCAAAACAAAACAATACAAGAACATATCATATCTTCCAGCAATACTCTGTGCAGTCAACTTTCTATTTTTTCTGACGGTAAACACATATCCACGCCCTATATCAACCAGTGTTTAAAGATCCCTTTATGTGTTTATTGATCCTACTGTTTACTTACATATACGAGCGAATTAGTCGGTCTTCGGTTAAAGAAAGCATAAACCGTAGTCCGAAATAGAAAATCCAATACAGCGAGACATCGAGGCATGTCTGCGTTCATCGTTTGATATTGCTTTATATCGGATGAATGCACCTTCAAAGCGTAATTTGTAAATAAGGATTGATTTACAATCCGATTTGACTGGACAGGTGTAAATAAGGCTATTTGTTAACCGCTGAAAACGGATTAAAATACATGCGAAATAAATCTTCACCGGTGAAATTTGTAGTAATATGAATTAAAGTCAGTTGAAGACTTAAAACAGTGTATTATCAGACACAATGTAGTTATGAAAGATTTGCAATAAATAATATATTCGCATTTCTATAATGAACTTGCAGTGAGTAGTCAATAATATGAATTAAATGCTGTGTTGTATGATTGTGAAGGAATACGCAGACTTGTTAAAGAAAGCAACACTTCAATAGGAATCTGTACTTAAGCGAGTCTATTATTATAATAACAAACAGTTTACGGTGCTGCATATGAGTCAAGAGCGAAACTATTAGTGATGCGAAACCTTGTACTAATGGTTGTAAGGAAACAATAAGAAGATCGTTCAATTATAAGGTACGTGTAAATATTTTGCTGATTTATTGTATTCATATAACTACTGCGAGCAGGTTATATAAGTGATAAATTTATTAACTTATTTATTTGGACAGCATCAAAAACGTATATATTAAGACGCATTGATGAATAAAATTAAAATAAAAAATATTTCTTACACAAACGGTTTCGTTTTTCGACAAAGAAAAGCAATGGACACTTATATATCTGATGGTATATTCAAAATGTTTTGATCGGCCAGTCCGCAAGATCTAATATTTAATGTTTCCGTTATCGAATGCATTAAGACTAAATTTCATTACTAGTGCAATAACTTGTTTCTTGTTGTTTACTAATTGCTTTATTAGGTGAAAAGAAAACGCTTTGTTTCTATTATCAGTGCTTATCAGAGGAAGACATGCTGTTTCTGAAATCGTGCTAAATAATTGCTAACCAAAATAAACACCGTAATCTGCAACGACATGCTGAAGCGGGGCGTTGTTTTTTTTTTATACATTCCGTAATTTCTCGAATTAATCTATATTTGTGAATTGACTATATGACAAAATGATTAATATCCTGTCATTTTGTTCAATGTCTTCATTTTATCAAACTATTTTATGATTTGTTTGATGAACGATAACGTGATATATGAATTCGGTCTATGCAGCTATATTGACTTTATAATGTTTTGTTCTATTGAAGTTTTATCCTCTAATTGTCACATACGAACTATCTAGTCAGAGCGGAACAGAATATATGGATATTGATGGCATAATTGATTGCTTTCGTTACACATATGTACAAGTCGTGTTCAAATTCCTTATTCTCTGAAGCAATCTTTAAACCTTTTACCAATATGTGTCATTAAATAAAGAGTTTATTTTATTCTTTACAGTAGTATCGATCCCAACCATGGTAATAAACGAATACTCAATAAAGAGGTGCCACTTTGCATTATCTTGTTAAGTCCAATATTAATCCATTGATATATTTAAACATTACTTAATGATGCGACATGTTCTCTTTCAATTTTGATAATTTAAATTTGCTATTAACTTTCACTACTTTACAAAACGTCTCGTAATGTGCAGCCTTTATCTAATCAATTAACTTTCTGCTTTTCAAACGGTTTGCATTAAGTAGTCGTCTTATGTATGAGATTTATTTACCTATTGATCCATAAGTCTACATTTAGTTAGTTTTGTGACGGTTGCGTTAAGAAAACAAAACCCAAATACCTAATACAACGAATCAAAACTGTGCTTGCTCGGTGATACAGCTTAATATCTGATACATATAGATTTAAAACGCAATTTATAAATACTCGATACTTTTAAAATCTCATTTGGCAAGTAGTAAGAAGATTATGTGATACAATCGTAAGCGTTCACATATTTTAAATGCACGTTTTTTGTATAGGTTAAATCATCAGTGTAACACATTGTAATACGAAAAGTATCATTGTGACTTTATTGGATTGAGGTATAGGATCCGATTATAAATATTTAATATATAGCTATGATTTGTTCATATAAAAATACTGATAACCTTATACAGTCGAAACCCGATGGCTCGATCTCGTCGGGACCGGTATAATCGGAAACATGCCATAATATAATTATTAACGATGGATACCTTACGTTTGTCACATTACCTAATTATAATACATTAAAGAAAAGCTGGAGAAAAAACGAAATTAAACAAAGTTATAACTGCTTTTGCTAATGGTATAAGGTTCTTTGATTTCGGAACACCACAACGTTTGTGACTCTGCGTGAACTCTAAATGCATACGAAAGCGCGTCTTATTCAGAAAAACATACAGCTGACATATTCCATATTCGTGAAGTGCAGATAGAGAATACTAGGTCGGTGCCGAATAAAGCGAAGTTTATTTTGCGAGGCTAAGAAAATCTGAACAACGAGCCTTGGAATTTTAACTTACATATTACACATCTTATTACGACATCATATACCATTAAACAGGTTTTATCAGCATTGCATATACAGTAAATATTGTATAATCTGGTATAAATATTATGATACTTTGAGTTGAACAATAATAATGAGCATGTTATATAATTATTTCCTTACCAATCAAATAAACGTGTTGATATACTTAAGTCATTAATAATGATTAAAGTAACATTACTACTCAAAATCAACGAAAATTTAGTACAATATTTCGTAAAATAAAGCTCAACAATTAAACATCATTGTTCCTTATGGACATTGTCGAAATTTCAACGCCAGGTGTGGTCTGGTAAAATAGATGTTTGTGGATACAAAATGCTCGTTTTTATTATGGTTTTAACATGGTACCATTAAAGTGTGCGTGTGTCGTATCAATAGATCAATTCGCAAGAAATTAACATGGAATTTATTGTGGTCACAAATAAATAAAAACGAGCATTTTGTTTCTTCAAAAATCTATGTAATCATACCACATCTAGCGTTGAACTTGTGCCTATTGCTATAAGGAACACTAATTGTTTAGGTGTTAACTTTATTTTACGACATACTTTACGACATTTTCGTTGATTTTGAGCGTTAAAGAGACTTTAAGTGATCGTTTTGCACAACGTTCCTGTTCTTAATACCATGTTTAGGTTTTATCAATGTCATAACAATAGCCACAAATTACTTGTAGACACAATTGTGTTGTAATACAGTCAAATGCTTAAGCCGAACGTATCTTCGGTGGTATGTGCCGCGGTGTCTTGCCTTGATTAGATAAATAATACCATGCCATTTGGTGCAATTTCTGCCTCAATTAAAACTATTGAATATTGTGTTTAAATCGCAATTACACGATAAGTCGTAGATAAACTATCTGTTCTTTTCTGATTTTTTAAACTACGCGTTTCTGTTTAATAACAAGTTTTAACCGGTGACAGTGCCCCCGAGTGTTGGTAACAATTTATGTATATCATGGTCTGTCAGAGACCCATCTCAATAGAGTTGTAACGATTAACAATACATCTTGGACGTGAAGGTTTCTGTATGCTTCATATCGTCTTCGCAGAATCCATAGACAGTTACTGGTGACAGTAAGTCCCAGAAGTCGGTGTTAAGAAAGGCTTACTACAAATTACATTGTTCCTGCAAAGAATAATTTTGTGGTTTAACAAGACATGATTCAAGCATTATCAATGTCGTGTGTCCTTACATCATTCTATTATAATATAGTGTATTCATACCACGCAACAAATGTATGAACGCATAGCAAATGAATGAAATTATTCTTTTCTACTAAAGTAGACCTGGAAGTGTTCTTAATAATCTGAAGTCAGTCTTGTCCATTTCGTCACATGAATTTCTGCCACAGAGGTTTTTTGTACATGGTTGAAACTATGCGAAAAATAAAATAGCTAACTTCAAGCACACTTATAGGATGCCATGTTTAAATTTGACACCTATAATGAGACATTTTTAACATTATTGCCTGCAAAATTAATAATTAGGTGCTACTAATGGCACACACCGAACTAATCATTACCCTTATTTAAAACACAAAACAGGATTAAAGAATATTTATTCGAATGAATAAACAAGCACATTCATTTGGTCTGTGTTACTCCTGTTTGCTTTGCATTAACCATGCATTCATCCTAATAAAAATCAATTAAAGTAATATTAAGACACGTAATTTGTAAGATTCATAAAAACGCTTGAAAGAAAAACAAACAGTTTCATTTTTCACTTTTAAAGATACACTAACTCTGGTTATGTGATTGATGTGTAAAAAAACCCGTTAATGCAATTTTATATAAGAAAATCACCTTACCTAAATAGTTGTACGATGACGTTGATAATTATGGCCAATTAATGTCTGCTGTTGCTTTTTGTTCGCGTCATATTAAGTAATAAAAACCTGATAAGATAAAAATCGTGCGAATGTTAAAATAATGTTCTTGATTGACATCTGCATACAACTCTTGTGTGTGTGTGTGTGTGTGTGTGTGTGTGTGTGTGTGTGTGTGTGTGTGTGTGTGTGTGTGTGTGTGTGTGTGTGTGTGTGTGTGTGTGTGTGTGTGTGTGTGGTGTGTGTGTGTGTGTGTGTGTGTGTGTGTGTGTGTGTGTGTGTGTGTGTGTGTGTGTGTGTGTGTGTGTGTGTGTGTGTGTGTGTGTGTGTGTGTGTGTGTGTGTGTGTGTGTGTGTGTGTGTGTGTGTGTGTGTGTGTGTGTGTGTGTGTGTGTGTGTGTGTGTGTGTGTGTGTGTGTGTGTGTGTGTGTGTGGTGTGTGGTGTGTGTGTGTGTGTGTGTGTGTGTGCGTGCGTGCGTGCGTGCGTGCGTGCGTGCGTGCGTGCGTGCGTGCGTGCGTGCGTGTGTGTGTGTGGTGGAGGGGGTGGGGTACATACACTATCGAGAAAATAACCTCGAGTAATATAACCAACTAATTTGAGCTCGGATTCCAATATCTTCATAATATTTGCAATACACATGCAGCAAACGCCGTACGTATCTGCGCATTTGTACATTCTTGATTTCATTTGATTTTACCAAATTAAACAGTAATATTGCATATGAATTATTTCAAATAAATAAGGGTGTGTGTGTGTTTATTAAAAAGTAGACATCGTTTACCTGAGCGTCAAACTAAGTGTGCAAACAATATTTTTAGTGTAATGAGTTAACTAATATGTCCGTTTATTATGCTGGTAATATTTTAATGTTCGATGTACATATATGATGTTGAGACTTTATATCTTTGCAGTGCAACGTTCAACCCGGTTCAACAGTTTCCTTAACACATAACACACATTCCAGCCTGGTATGGGTAGTTCAAAACAAAACATTATTCTTAATGTCAAAGTAGGTAATTTAGTCAATATTTAAATAAACCTTAACATGGTATATTTCTTGATATTCGGAATATGGCAGGCGCGTTTTTGATACGGTAAACTATATATTTGTCAATTATTTCAAGGTAATTTATTAATAACATAGAGAATATTGTTGGATTCCGTGAATTATCGATTTTAATTTACGAGTGATCATAGAAAATAATATTTTCACGAGTGGCGCAGCAGTTTATATACATTGTTTAAGAGTTTAACTTAAAATTTCGCTGGGATAATGACGTCATTTCGTAAAAAAATGACGTCATTTCACAGTAGACAGTGAAAATTATCGATAATTTTCACTGATAATTTTCATTGTTTGAAACAGTGAAATTATCAGTTTTAATTTACTGATATTTCTCTATAAACCACCGGAAAGCATAAAATAAAAATGTTGTTTAATAGAAACATGTATAATATTACACTCTTCTTACACTTGAAAAGGATCTTAACGGGGTTGTTATAAAAAGTATTCAATACACATGTATTAACTAGCTACTCTTTTAAATTTTAATTCAAAGAATGTTTCATTCATTCGCATAATTAGCCTATTTAAGCGCTCTATAAATTTCTAATCTCTTATTGATAAGGTCATTTTCGATCTACAAGTGCAAAATAACGCGCATTTCGAGTCCCATTATTCTTTCGATAATACTGAATAGTTTAATACTAACTGTGCAAGTCAGTTCATAATCTATTTGCGGTAGCATTGCTTTTTAATTTTTATTAACTTCTAAGTATGTGCTATCCAGTCTTTAATGTCTTTCAATAAAATCAAATGAATAAAATAAGTATTGTAATGCGATAAAAGTCTTTTCATAATACTTTCGTTTCATCTTATAAAATACTTAGTATAATTTATTACTTAGAATAAATGTATTCACTTTTTTTTTTAAAAAGTGCATTTGCATGTGTGTTTTCGTTTATGGTTAATGTTTCTTATGGTGAAAACATTGGGCAGTAAACGGTCGTTTATTACTGGTACATATGGATGTCTGTGGTTATGTCATAGTTCTAAGAATCTTGGGTCCGAGTAGTTGTCTTATAACGACCGAAACATCTGTGGAATGAGAGTCACGTTTCAATTGATCATTTTGCCACAATACATTATTTATGGCAATATTAACAATTCAATATTTAAATCAATGCCGTTTGTCTTTTAAGACATTTATTTTAATGCTGCAACCGTATAAAGAGAGGGATAGTAAGATAACCAACGGTCGTGTATGTTTGGATATGCTTATCCGTTGTTAATGGGCACTCAGCCTCCGAATATATCCACGAGGATCGTTGAAAATAAATAGTAAATCTTGTCGTTTCTATATCTTTAATTATACATTTGATAATAAATGTCGGGATGTGCTGCAAGACATGAATAGTTACTTTCAGTAAAGGTTTTCGTGGATAAAATAACTGGCAAAGCCTTCTCGCTTAACTTCAAACGCAATCAAGTCCATTGCGACGCTTTTCATCGTTCAGTCTGCTAGAAAAGCCATTCCAGAAATTATGTTTATATACAAATACGAATAATATAAATAACACTTACTCAGTATCACTTCAAACGGTTAAATAATATTTTGTTTTTGATTCGCCGTATTAACATTGAAGAAGCGCAGTTAATTTCACATTTATTGACTCATTACTTTGATTGAGATATATGTTCATCGAGCTGCATGTAGCTATTTTATTCGTCAACTAAAATCGTTTTCGAAAAATGATAACTACAAAAACACATATATTATCAAATATTGAATGCAATGCATGAATTGCAAATAAACATATTTGAAACTGACTATACTTCGTGACCACTTAAGTCTGATTTTCCTTTGAATAAACAACGGGTCATGAAATTAAAGGGACCTTTTCACATCTTTGGCATGTATTGAAGTGTGTCATTAAATGCGTTATATTGATAAATGTAAACATTGGATCTAAAAAAACTAGAATACAATTTTAGAAAATTAGCCCTCAACTGGACTCGAACCACTGACTCATGGAGTAAAGGTCTATCGCTTAGACCACGCGGCCATCCGTGCTCATACAACAAACGCTGTATTTTATACTTTATATAAGCAATCCTCGTAGTGTCGCAATATATAACGACAACACAAGCCCTCTCCAAATTATTCAATCGGTATGCGCTTTAAGCTTAAAGCGGGTATATACGATTTTGTCAAATATTTATGAATTTATCTAAACTGTGTAAACAACTTTTATATATATTTCAATATAAATTAAAATAAAAGTTAAGAAGAACATGTGTCGAAAAATGCGAAATAAGCCAGATATTTAATTCTGAAATTGAAAACGGCTGTACAGCCGAATTCGCCAGCATGTATACCATACATGTACGATGTGCATCTAAACTTAGTTTAACGGTTTATTTGAATTCCTGCAACGATATCTATTCATACGACACACGAACACTATCTCCGATCCTAATACAAAGACGAATGCTTCGGTTATTGTAGGAAAATATGTACGTCACTATCGGCTCGGGGCGATCATTTGTCTTTGCTGCATTTATGAAATTCGGCTTTAATGTATAAGTTTTCTTGCCTATTTTGTGTTATTGTAACATATTTTATCAATATATTACAATTAAACACATATAAAAAATCGTATATACCCGCTTTAATAATTTTCAGTTTTTTAATGGTCAATAGATGCATATTTTTGAGCATAGTAAATGTTCAGTATTACATCATAAAAATTATAACTGCAACGAAAAATTGCGATTCTGAAACATTTTGTTTTAATTTTGTTCATTCACCGAGTGTGAAAAGGCCCCTTTAATATAATAGTACCAAAACCGGAAATTATGTTAGTACGAGTGTATAATATGAGCTTATTTCGTGTATAAATACATTTCTCATTTCTTAATGCAATCGGTAAGACACAATGCTTGCTATGGATAACTACCATCTCTTTATCGCAGTGTGAGGAAACTAATTATGTAATACTTTTGTAACATAATGTTTGATTCATGTGATGCACGTGTGTTATTCAAGTGGACTGTCAATGATATTGTTTAATTATAAAAAGGATGACTTGATCATACGATTTTTTACATGCGTTTAATTGAAATATATTGATAAAATAGGTTACAATAACACAAAATAGGCAAGATAAATTATGCATTAAAGCCGAATTTTATACAAATGCAGCAAAGACAAATTAGCGCCCCGAGCCGATTGTGACGTACATATTTTCTACAATAACCCAAGCATTCGTCTTTGTATTAGGATCGGAGTTAGTGTTCGTGTGTCGTATGAAAAGATATCGTTGCAGGAATTTTAAACTAAGTTTAGATTCACATCGTACATATATGGTATACATGCTGGCGAATACGGCTGACCAGCCGTCTTCAATTTTAGAATTAAATATCTGGCTTTTTTCGCATTTTTCGACACATGTTCTTTTGAACTTTTATTTTAATTTATATTGAAATATATAATATATAATAAGTTTTTTAAACATGTTATATAAATTCATAAATATTTGACAAAATTGTATAATCTCGCTTTAAAGACATGTGCAATCAAATATTAGTTAAGGCTCAAATGCAATCAGATTGCCTCAGTCTTGTATGCTCAACTCGATAGTATAAGAGACTCGAAGTCGTATTATACATTCAATATGTAATGTAATAATTCTGAAAAATAGTAATTAATATTATTATTTTTTAAATTATTTCGCCTTATTCTTTGAGTGCTGACAATGTTGAAATCGATACCGCATGCAACTGTATTAGCAGAATTCGTATTTGATAACCCGCTACGAAAGTATAGTGTCTGTCTGCACACTAATGTGCAACAGTGTGAAAGAATCCCCTCTCAATGTCTATATTTTCATAAGAATACGAAATATATGTTATTAATCATGGAAAGTCTTTGGTCATCATATGATTTCACTTAAAAGCATGCGATGGCTCTTAACTTTACGTTCACGTCATAAGCACCTCGTCCGTTTCGATCTAACCGTGTTATCACGCTGTTTTCACTCACCGCTCGATAATGATACTCGTTTCTTTAGAATTTTTGCTAAATTCTTTAAAGGAAACGCTTATGCTGAGTGTTGTGTCAATTAACTAAGCCAATGTATCGCATACGAATACCATGTTGAAGTTTGTGAAGTTACCTACCTCTATATTTCTTAAGCTATAGAATTGCATGTATGTGACATATTTAATGACGATTAAGTGAAGAAGTAAAAGATATAGTTCAATGATTAGAAAGTTCTGGGGCTATGTGTCACTAAACCTAACCATAGGCACTGCGCCTATGCATGGGAAAGTGCGGTACGGGGATACTTTGTATTGACTTTGTTTACGTTTCCTGATAATTCGATATACATGTAGATATCACGTGATTACGAATGAGTGTGCGTCAGATCGCTAAAAATGTAATGTATAACATCGTATTGCACTGACCCATCTTTGCATTGTATGTGTTTTGTATGTTTCTTATCGCCTCCGTTGAACTCCTAGACGGTCACTGGTGACAGAATGCCCCAGGTTGGTGTTTAGAAAGCCATACCGAAAACTTGAATGTGGTGTTCGGCGAAAGATTTTATGGAATGTATCCTATATTCTAAATTAGCCGGAAAAGGGCAGCAACAGTATGGATTCCCTATATTCCATTGTACCAATAAGTAAGTAGAACGGATTTACATTAATTCGTGTGTGGATACAATAATGATTGAACCTCGTGGGTGGTATATACAGAAATCATGTTTACAGATGTTTGACCGTCTGTAGTAGAATTACATTTGATTATGTAATTGAATGTTTAGTGGTCGGTCGAAAATGACTACCGCATTTGTCTTCTAACGCTAATACGTTGAAGGCAAGTATTGTTTGTTATGTTAAGTGAAACATTATGTAACTAGAAATGGTGCGGCAGAGGTCGACGCGTATCCCCACGCCGCATGTTTGACCCAGGGGCGCCCCAGGGTTTGTAATGGAGCCATGCATAGTTGAGATCGACCGTATTGTCATAAGAGAGGTAACTTCAGTATCAATTTGAAGTAAATTGGTGTAGAAATGAAAAAGTTAATGTTAAAAAACCTAAAGAAAATGATTATAGTTATAGGCAATTTTGGGTGGGTGTGGCCAATTAGGGCGGGGCGCCCCAGGGTTGGTTATAGGGCCATGCATAGTTGAGATTGACCGTATGGTCATAAGAGAAGTTCAGTATCAATTAGAAGTGAATCGGTATAGAAATGAAGAAATTATAGTAAAAGGCAATTTTGTGTGGGCGTGGCCTTTGTGGGCAGGGCGTCCCAGGGTTGGTACTGGGGCCATACATAGTTGAGATTTGACGTATTGTCATAAGAGAGGTTCAGTATCAATTTGAAGTAAATGGGCAAATGCATAGTTGAGATTGACTGTATTGTCATAAAAGAGGTTCAGTATCAATTTGAAGAGAATCAGTGAAGCAATGAAGAAATTATAGTAAAAGGCAATTTTGGGTGGGCGTGGCCTATGTGGGCGGGGCGACCCAGGGTTGGTTATGAGGTTATGAATAGTTGAGATTAACTGTATTGTCATAAGAGAGATTCAGTATCAATTTGAAGAGAATCAGTGAAGCAATGAAGAAATTATAGTAAAAAGCAATTTTGGATGGGCGTGGCCTATGTGGGTGGGGCGCCCCAGGGTTGGTAATGGGACCATAACTAGCTGAGATTGACCATATTGCCAAAAGAGAGGTTCAGTATGTTTTTGAAGTGAATCGGTGTAGAAATGAAGAAATTATAGTAAAATTCAATTTTGGGTGGGCGTGGGCTATGTGGGCGGAGTGTACCATGGTTGGTAATGGGTCCATGCATAGTTTAGATTGACCTTATTGTCATAAGAGAGGTTCAGTATCAATTTAAAGACAATCGGTGTAAAAATGAAGAAATAATAGTAAAAGAACCTTTAAAAATGAGTAAAAAACTCTGACCCGGCCCCACCCAAGCCCCATAACGTTTGACCCAGGGGACAGATCAAAATTCCAAATAGTGCAGGGTCGCTCATATGCTCATAGCTGCTATGTGTGTAAGTTTCAAGGTTCTAGTGCTAATAGTGTAGGAAGAGATAGTGGCCAGGACGGACGGACGGAGAGACGGCGGAGATAACCACAATATCCCCACGCTTTTCAAAAAGCGTGGGGATAATGATGAATCTACAGAAATGAAATCGACATGAACTCTGTTTAAAAGTACCTTTCATACAATCATTTTTTATGTTTGAAATTTCGTCTGTGCTGTTTGGAAATGGCTTTTAGCACGCATAGCTTTTCGCATATTTAATGTTATCGATTGGGTATGCTGATTCCGAACCGGAAAAGGACATTTCTTTGTTTCTTAACAATGGTTTGCTGTCATGGGTTTTTATTGCAAATATTCTTATTATGATTAGAAACCTGATATAGCGCATATATTGTGTCTCTATAGATGATATATACTTAAATGATATCATAGTATGTTTGAAAACCTTAAACATACGAGTTTAATCGGTGTAAAGAAATACATATTAACCATATTTCACAAAATATAGAAAGAACATTTATATTAAACAATTGTCTAGAAAACATTAACATGAAATGAATGCTCGTGTAATTATGAATTAATTTATCCTATTAGTATGTATTCTTTGGTACATTCGGTTTGTACGCATGTTTAACGCTTTATTGCCAACTGTAGTGCAGTTTCTTCAGTGATTCAAGCCAACAGCTCTGCACTACTGTTTTTCCTGTAACGCCGCTCTTGTGTTTTGTTAAAGTAAGTTTTATTACGGTATGTGTTTACTCAAGACTTCTTGTGATATTTGAAATAAACATTTCTAAAAATTCTAAAAATGATTCAATAAACGAATTTTTTGTGATTTTCTGGCGGAAATCGTTAACGTGCAAACATGTACATAACGGTTACACAATCGACCATTTATTTATAATTAAAATATTCTCAATAATACACTGGTTCACATTGCAGCACATTAGATAATTGATTGTTTTTGTGTTGTTTTTATTTCTATTATGTTGAGTGTTATACTTTAAACACCTGTTGTTGTATTGTGTGTTATTTAAAGGCTTTGAAACGAAATAAATACACACATATAATTCTGTTTAATAAACTATTTATTATCTCAGCTTTATCAGTTGATCAGTATTTAAATAACAGTAAGATGTTTTAAATTGTGATTTGTATTTGTGGTTTTTATTACAATTATTACCAATTAATACATATTTATTTAACATTATCGTTGTACATCTCTTTATTAGCATGACAAATGAGACTTTATTTGCGGTTCATATCTGCAGCGGATTGTTTTCAATAATAAATATAGATTAATGAGAAATGATTAACGATGCGCAGTTTGAGTATTCGTCAAAGAAGAAAGATAAGGCCAACATCAGTGTGCTTTGATTTGATTAACGAACATTATTTTTACCAATATTGAATTAGCCCAAATCTGTATGACCACTTTAAGATCTTGAGAGAAATTTTATATTTCCGCTTCATTAAAGCGACCATAAACTCATATATCATGGCAAGGAAAGTCGAATCTGGCTCCCGAAAAATATTCCCCGTGGTTGTATTAATTTCATAGCTTGAAATAAAATAGAAGACGCGAGCAATACTTAAGCCAACAGGATAAAACACTCCAAAAGATGTCGTGACAATGAATGTTCAATATATCGGCATGCATTATTTATTAATGATGTGAGCGAATTTCGTATTATTGGACACATTACACTTTCATAATTATAAACCATAGATAGGTCATGTATGATGGCATGTGAAAAGAGTGTATTATAAATGAAAATACATAACAGTGAGACGGTGTTATTACTATAATTATTGTTGCAAGTGTAAATAAAATTAATTGAAACATATCAGCACACTCTTTTCATAGTTAGAACCAGAACGTGATGTCCTTAAAAACATTGAGAACGCAACCCGATTGGGTATCTAACCTAGTACCACCCGATCACAAGACGCTCACCATGCCAATAGAAATATTATAACGTAAATGTATTTAATTTTCCTTGCACGTTCTGTAAGCCGTCAAATACGTTGATAGAATTGGAAACAATGCCGAGATTGCATTTCAAAAATGAAAATTCGTCTTTTCCCCTTGAATAATAAGTAATTTGTGTAAAAGTGCAAAACGGTTGAATGTTTTTCATAGTTTTAGATGGCTTGTGGCGACTTGTTCTGGCTATATTGCAGAGTGATAATTACCATGACACACCATGGTTTCTCTGTGACCCTTCAGACGCGTCTTAATGGTTTGTATGTTGCGACGTAACCAGAGTGAGGAAACACAGTTTAATGTGTGTTCATTTGCGAAACACATAGCATAGATCAGTTCGTGTATGCGTCATATTTGAGATGATTCCGGAGTAAACCGACGTGTTCATGAGTGTATTTCTCTTTCCTTATAACAAAAAGAGCAGATAACGACACTTTTGTTTGGTCATATTTCAAGTGAGGTTTAGAATAAAATAAACGCGAAGTTTACAATGTTATCACCTTCTGTGGGAACTGAGTTAAATGATAAAGTTTATTTACTTGACCCGCCTTCCGTATACAAAAAAATGCATGTTATTCCCTCGCCCCTCCTCCCTCCCCGAAAAATAAATCCACTTGAACACCCAATGAAATGATCATCATAATTGAACGCTCAATAAAATAATCGTTAAGCAGTGGTCAGTGTAATTAAAAGCAACGGACATGGGTTACGTGATGAAGTATTAACTACATTTGTATATGCACTCTCAAAGGATGAAGATCAAAACTGATAAGCAGATCTATGTCAAAATTGTCAAAATTACAGCACTGTCATAAAGTAGCAACTTCGGTATGGAGGTGTGCACATTTCAGCTTTTTGTGTTAAGTTACTACAAGGAATGCAAACAGATTAAGTAATAACTAAGGATTAAATATACCATCTGTCAATTGATATTTATGTAAATCGCGTAAACTGCAAGCGACGAAAAAGGGGTTGTGGCATGTGCTATTTATGAATAGGTTTGTTAACAATTTTGATGAGAGTATACATATTTCCTTACTTTAATAGGATCAAAGTAATTTTGAAATCGCAGTTTTGGCCTGTTCACTGTAGTTTGGTTATTGATATTGCAAGCTGAATTAAAGTTACAATAGCTGCAATTTAGGATATTCAATAATGGTTCGCGATGAGAGCGTGCAGAAAGACTTCGTGGCGTGTCATCTAACGCGAATGCGCGATTGCTGTCATAAAACTGAGTCATGCATCCTGCCCCGTGTATTATTTGTAAACGATTATAAACGAGGTCCGAACGGATCATCCTATTAAAAAAGTACGTTCTGCCGCCTAGTTTGTTGGCTGCAGATATCGAACAAACAATATAAAGCTTTGACGTGCAATATGAAATTGAAGCATAACATGCATAATTATATTTGTGATCATTGTGGAGCGCACGCAATACTGAATAACTCAATTACTTTCTCAATAAACACTTCACTGTTATCAATTTAATTATATAAAGATTTATTCCATTTATATCAGCCTGCCATCAAATTATGTAAATATGTAAATGGCAAAAAAGGTTGTGCGCATTAAAAAATATATTATTTTTTATAAATGATTTGAAATAAAACATATTTTTATATGTAACAAAACTATTTTTCTTTATAGTGTTCATATATGCTTTAAAAGGCTAAAATCGATGCAATGAATCATTCACTAATGCTGATTGAAAAATCATTCATCTAAAACATTAACATTTAAAAAACTTAATACTTATTTGCTGTTGAGATATTGACTTGTCATCAAATAAGAGCAATTAATCACGCCATCGTTATGTTAAAATCATCTTTCATATGTATCGTGTTTTGCATTTCTTAATGAACGGTGTTTAAATGTCAGGTTAGGTCCTTGTATGATATTGTACAGTCTGTCCGATGCTTTTGAAAGTTCATAGTTGATAAGTTGCTTTATTTAACCTATACTATAAGGGTATGATTTATAAAAGAGATGAAGAGCCTAGAGAAGAAACAGTAATCAGTAAATAAAAGGTGCAAGCCTTTCTATAATCATCGATCAAAGGCGAATGGATTTGGAAAAGAGTTATGTTCGCTTTTTGTCATATCATTAACCCATTCATGCCTAGCGTCCTGAAAAAAGGACACTGCAAACAGCGTAGACCCAGATCTGGGTCTGCGCTGTTTGCTTAAAGAAATTTCTGTAAGAAATATTCTAAATATAGAAATAAATATACCAGACACCCCTACTTTTGGAAATAAATTGATCAAATTTAGAAGAATGGGAGAGTCCACTGGGCATAAATGGGTAAATGTTATAATATCAATGCAATATATAACCGGCGATCCTGTAAATACCAGTTCTGTATTAAAAGCATATCCTTCATACAAAGATGTGCCTCATATCAGCTTTGTATTACTGGTATCTGCATGGATACACACGAGTATGATCATATACTAAAATAACTATTTAGCCCAAAGTAAATGTATTTCTATGTAAACTAAAAAATGTTTGCTTGCGCCATCTTTCAAAAAGTTTTGACAGTATGCAAATTACTTTACACAAGTATATTTCATAATCCCAGCTCCTTATTTTGTCACTTAATAATAGTTCTGTGAATGATATTTCCACGTTATAGACCACTACGTCTGCAACGTATCAACTTCACATTGTAGTTCAAAAATATGTTTTGTGTTGGATTTCTTTGTGTATACACTGAAACCACTTCTAACGCAGCACTTTTCTAGTTCTAATGCCATTAAACTTCTAAATATATTTGGTTGAAATGTCATATGTTGTCAATTAAAGGGGCCTTTTCACAGATTTTGGCATTGTTTTAACTTATTCATTAAATGCTTTATATTGATAAATGTAAACATTGGATCGTAAAAGCTCCAGTAAAAAATCAAGAAAAAAAAATAAAAAGGAAAAGAACATTGCCCGGAGCAGGTTTCGAACCAGTGACCCCTGGAGTCCTGCCAGAGTCCTGAAGTAAAAACGCTTTAGCCTACTGAGCTATTCCGCCGAGTACACATTCTTGATGTATTTTATACCTTATATAAGCAATCTTCGTAGTTTCACAAAATTTAACGACAAAAACAGAACTCTCCAAATTATTCAATCGTTTCGCGTTGCAACGCTTTATAATTTTCAGGTTTTAAATTCGTCAAAAGATGCATATAATGGCTATATTAGATCATAGTTAATGTTCAGTATTACTGTTTCCTCACAAATATCATAACTAAAACGAAAACTTACAAATCTGAAACAACTTTTTTCAATTTTGTCAATTTACCAAAGCGTGAAAAGATCCCTTTAAGCTCATTTTCTACGTGTGTGGATTGAATTCAATGACGCTCTGATACTTCTTCAACGCGTTCTACGTTGGATAACTCTATCTGCAGATGCCGATGGAAGTGTGTTGAAGTATATTATTTCCTTTTGTATATTATTATTGCTCTTTTAAATATCGATGGAAAAAGCGCGTAAGTTTGGATGTTTTTTTTTTCAAACGCATGAGTGCGCAATAAGACGATTGCAGGCTTCTTGATTGTTTAAACTGCACTATATTTGATCATCACCTTGTATTTTACGTGCAACACATGGTACTTGTTCAGAACTAAACAGCAACATGATCACTATTGTCACCTGCAAACAGAGCACAGTATATTAAACCTCCTCCTTCACAAGGGATTCCAACATAAACTTGATTACATAATTAAACATGCATATAATAACCTCAAGCAGTATTCTATGCAGTCGACTTTCTGTTTTTCGGATGGGTCACGCAAACGCCTTATATCAACCGGCTTTTGAGCTTTATGTGCATCGCTTTATGTGTTTATTGATCCTACTGTTTACTTAAGTATACGGGCGAGTTTGTCTCTCTCCGGTTAAAGAAAGTATAGACCGTTGTCCGAAATAGAAAATCCAATACAGCGATACACCGAGACATTTCTTCGTTCAACGGTTGATACTGATATCAGCTGAAGGCACCTTCAAAAGGTAAATATATATACTAGGTGTTTTAAGATCTGATTCGACAAGTTTACATAAGGGAAAGTGTTAAAAGCTGAACACGGATGTATGTCATCGAGAGCTAAATCTTCACTGGTGAAATTTGAAGTAATAGTAATAAGCGTCAGAATTATATAGTTGTAGGGTTGAGTTTAGGTTAACGGGGATGGATATTTAATATACAACATTGATTCAATTATGAGAAAGACAATCTCAGTGTAATTTCGAACACAGTGCAGCTTTAAAAGATTTTCAATAATAACATATTCACATTTCTACGATGAACGTGCATGGAATCAAATTGTCATTCACAACAATGAAATACCGTTTTATATAATTGTGTATGAATACGTAATTTTGGTGAATAAAGCAATACCTCAGACCAGTTTTAGATGCTGCGCATGAGTGAAGTGAAAAACGTTTAGTGATGTGAAACCGTGGACTAACGTTGTAAAGAAACAATAAAAATATTATTTTAATATAAGGTACGTGTACATGTTTTGTTGATTTTCATGTATTCAAATACGAGAAGGTGTTTATGTAATCAGTTGATTTGACAGCAACATATGCGTATATTTTAAGATGCATTCATGAATGAAATCTAAATCAGCAGCAATGTTTCTTACACAATCAGTTTCTTTTCCGACAAAAAGGCCGAACACTTGTGTGTCTGACACGTTAACCCTTTTATGCTTAGCGTCTAAAAAAGGCCTTGTCAAAAAGAGTAGAACCAGATGAGACGCCACATGATACGGCGTCTTATCTGGGTCTGCGCTGTTTGCTTAGAGGAATTTCTGTAAGAAATATTCAAAATAGAAATACATATACCAAACATCCCTAATTTTGGAAATAAATTGATCGAATTTAGAAGGATGGGAGAGTCCACTAGGCATAATTGGGTTAAGGAACAGTGACTGGTATATTCCAGTGGTTGTGATCTTTCAGTCTGCACGATCTAATGGTTAATAATTACGCAATAAAATGCATCGATACTTAGTTTCATGACTAGCTTAATAACTTGTTTCTGGTTTCTTTTCTAGTTTCTTTACTTACTTAAAAACGCGCCTTGTTTAAATTAGCGGTGCTGGTCAGCCAAACAATTTTTTACAAATAGTCCTTCATGATTGCTAACCACAATAAAAACCATCTACAATAAATCGATACAATTAACTTGTTCAACAATTATTTATATTTATATTACGTTACAAATTATGTGCATGAGTAATGTTGTTTTTTGAAAAAACAAAAACAACAACATACTGAAGCAGGGCGTTTATATAGTAATTTATTCGGTAATAGCCCGCCTATATCTATATGCCATTTGGCTTACTGCCCTCATTTAATCAAACCGTTTAAGGATTCGTTTGATTAACGCTTGCAAGATAATGGGTGCGGCATATGCAGATAAATAGATTTGTACATATTTTCTAACTACGATTTTAAACCTCTACTTCTCACACATATAGATATTGTAGTAAATGTGGAACATAATATATGGATATTTATGGCAGCATTGATGGTCTTCGTTTAGATATTTCAAAGTCGTTTTCGAATTCATAATTGTCTGAAGCAATCATCATTACCGGTATAAATGTTGTAAATGTGTGTCATTAAATTAAGTGTTCTTTTGATAATGTAAAGTATAGTCCCACTCAATATAGTTTACTGAACACGAATTGGCACATGAACAGTAAAGTACCGTCACTTCGCATCCTCTTGATAATTTCCAAGTCCAACATAAATCAAGTGATATATTTAAAAATCACTATATGAGACAAGATTAATTTCAATGTTGGTAATTTTACGACACGTGTTTTTAACCAAATGCAATATTAATGAAACTAATGAATGTGTGTTTATGTAAACTATTTGATTTTTACTGAATTCCTGATAAGTGTCTCAAATGCATGATACTTTGTTTAGTTAAAAGGCACAATGAGCTTAGTGATTTAATCAGTTTTTGTTTGTGACGTATACGTTATTTTTCCATAATTATTTTACCATAATGGCTTTGATATATTGCCTGTAATATTACGGTGCGGGAAATAAATGGTTTATTGTCGACAGAAACTCTGCAGTGACCTTCAGTTGTTATTTTACATAAGGCTAAAGCTATCATATTGATTCCATAACCGTGAACATATGCCTAAAACAATTAAGTTTCGACCGAATTATAAAATAAAAGTAAATATAAAAGGAACGAAATTCCTTCTGTATGTACTGTTTCGTTGTTTTTGATACATGTATTACCCTTTACTTTCGATAATGTTGCAAGCTCTCATAATTTCATCATTTGCAATATGTAATTTTCCATCTTGTCTTGAATCAATGTCATACGAATCAAAGGAAATGTGTTGCTATCATTTACAGCCAACTCGTTGACCACTCGCATATCGAAACATTTACCAAACCATTCATTAATTTCCCCAAGGTACTCAGCCATTCAGGCTCTGGAATTGACCAACATAGTTTAGCGTACTGAGCATTCAAACGTATAATTGTAAGACGCAGAAAGCATTTCTAAAAGGTGACAGTTCAATTACGGAAAACAACCTAATGTGTTGCTGTTAATTTAAGAACATCGGATGATGATTTCCTTGAATAGCGTGCGGACGTATATTAAGAATGTGTTGGCTGTTTCCTTCAGCGAACTCCGTAAAAGCATTTACTTGTAACTAATTCCCAATTTTATCAATGTTCCTCAATATGTTACGTTTGTGTTCAAATATTAAACTGTTTGTATTTGATGAGATAGTGTGTCAGTCATCAGACATGCTTTAAAATGTTTTTAACCCATTGCATGCTAGGAAATTTATCGTCTGCTAAAATGTCGTCTGCTGAATATCTAAAATTAGCATTTCTTCGATTTTTTTTCAAAAAATACTATCAGAATAGCAAAAGTTTGGATCCAGATGAGACGCCACGTTCCGTGGCGTCTCATCTGGATCCAAACTGTTTGCAAAGGCCTTCAAAATTCGGTTCCCGCACTGAAAGGGTTAAGTATCGATCAAGTTGCTGGCAATGTTTATTTTATGTCATTTTTGAAACTTGAAAACTAAGAATAATAATTGTATTTATGTAACAAGTTGTTTAACACATGTGCTTAAATTGAACATAAAACATGTGAAACTGCGAGAATCAAAATACAAACGTAGAATGTATACGCATTTTGTTTAACCATATCATGAATTGCAGAATTAAAAGACAACATAGGTTAAAAAACAGGTTATCATTTGTGTTTTTGATTTATAAAGAGATGCGCATGAATACTATAACCAGGCCGAATAAATTCTGGACAAATCTTGCACAGTGACAATGAATATCTTGCACTATGAGATATATGAGATAAACTAAAAAGTTTAAAAAAACTAAATTTGTGTGTTTTTCATCTGTTCTGTTCTTTTCTGTTTTTCACATAAGAAACCAATACGACTAAAGCAGCATTTTTTCCTCAAATTGTCATGATAAGCCTTGTGCTTCCCAGATTTGTAAGACGATGATAACATTATTTTCATGCTGAATTTATTCGAGTTAAGTCGACCCAAGAGACAACTGATCATGTACACCAGACGTTGAGGCAACTCAATTTCTATTTTGAACAGTCTACTTATATCAATAATATTCAAATTTGTGTAAATGTACATTTATTTCGTCCATTTTACACCATTCAATAATTGAATACACTTGTTTAATTAAATCATTACTGTGTCCTAGGACAGGCCGGGTATATCAATGACTATAATGTGTCTGTTGGATATATTTGGATATTTGGATAAATTATAAACACACCTTTTTTGCATATATTAACTATTGTTCGAAAGACACAAAACAATCTAATACACACACAATTTCTTTCACAACTTTTCTCACAAAGTGGAACCTAAATCTAATCAATTGACTTTCTGGTCTTCGGACGGTTCGCATTAAGTAGTCGTCTTTGGTATGAGATTTATTTACCTATTGGACCGTAAATCTACATTTGTCGAGTTGCGGCGGTTGCGTTAAGAAAACAAAACCTAAATACCCAATACAGCGAATAAAAAAATCAGTGCTCGCTCGATGATACAGCTTAATATCTGATACATATAGATTTAAAACGTAATTTATAAATACTCGATACTTTTCAAATCTCATTTGGCAAGTGGTAAGAAGATTATGTGATACAATCTTAAACGTTCAAATATTTTAATTGCACGTTTTTTGTAAAGCACTAAGTGAGCCCTTCAGTGGTGAACATTGTTACAAGGAAGGAAGCATAAGGACTTTATTGGCTTGAGGTATAGGCTCTGATAATGAATATTTTATATATAGCTATGAATTATTTATATAGAAATACTGATAACCTTATATAATCGGGAACATGCCATTATATAATTATTGACGGTGGACAAGTTAGGTTTGTCACATTACTTAATTATAGTCCATGGAAGCAAAGTCGAAGAATAACAAAATAAAACGATGTTGTAACTGCTTCTGTTAATAGTATATGGTTCGTTTATACTGAAACATCACAAAGTTTGTGACTCCATGTGAACGCTTTATGTAAACGAAAGCGCGTCCTTTTTAAAGGAAATTAAACAGTTGCATGTTCCATATTTGTAAAGTGCAAAACAGTTACTGTAGTAGTGAACTAAAAGCGTGGAGCTATTGCTGTAAAGAATTAAAACAAAATTGTATTATAAACGGTAAGTGTAAACGTTTTGCTAGTTAATCTAATCTTATAATATGCGAGTAATCAAAACGAATACATTTAGTTAAAGGATTTTTACTTACATATTACAATGCTTATTATGACATCATATACAATTCAAAAGATTGTATTTGCATTAAATTTAGTTATTATATAATATGGCAGAAATATTATGATCAATTAACAATGTCATGGACTTCAATTTAGATATCCAAATATTGTTTAAGCTACAAAATTTATAATTGTGAAGTAGGAAGTGAAATACATTCAGCTTTGCAGAAAAGTCATTTGCAGAAAGTCGGTTAAATTGTACCTTCTCGTATACTCATACGCGCAAAACGGCATATCATTATTATTATTATTATTATTATGATTATAATTATTATTATTATTATTATTTTTATTATTATAGTTATGTTGATTTTGTAATTACTTTAAGAATGAATGCAGTATGCTATACATTGTTGAGTTATATTTACATATACTGTGATTTTGAAGACCACATTGTAAAAAAGAAATGTTATTTCTTAATATGTTATCTTCGTGAAATAAAGTTATTATTATTATTATTATTATTATCCAAATTATCAGTACACAGAATTGTGTTAAATACCGTAGAAAGCCGAACGTATCTTTGTTGGTATATGCCGCGGTGTTATGCCTTGATTATATTAGGATCGACTATTTTAAAACATAATCAATACCTTGCCATTTTGTGCACTTTCGTCCTAAATTCAAACTGTTCAATATTGTGTTTCAATCGCCGTGACGCAATACTTAATCAAAGTCAGAGGAGCTAAATTGACTTTCGTTCGGTAACTGTTTCCTCTAAGGAATGGGTTTGTTCACATTGTCATACATTTTCGAATTATAATATTTAATTGATAGAAAATCAAATTATTGTTGAAATTAAGTATTATTAAATGTTTAAAACTTGGTCTGCAAATAGTTGCAAACATAATAATATATACAATATAAATAGAAACAATACACCTATTTATTTTAGCTCGATTGCATCGAAAGCATAAGGTTTATTGAAACGCCCTCGAGTCCGTTTCCTGGGACTAGCACCAGTTCTTGTTGTCTTTGGGAGAAAAATAAAGAACACACCCACTGTCGAAATTCGAACGCGAATTTCCATAACGCCACGGCATACTCTATAATAATAATAGAAATGCAAGTAATTGTGATTTAACAATGTGTTTAAAGCTGTTTGGAATACGTCAACAATGATTTTTATGTCAGTTGAATTTAATGATTAATTTAAGTAATCGATGGTAAAGACTTTTTGTTCATTCACCAAATCTATGGCGTAACAATATATGTGACAAATCGGCATAATAAGCGGAGTAATACTCGATGCAAACAATGTATGTATACCAGTCGGGGCATTAAAATGCTAAAAAACATATTAAAGATCCATGAAATTGAATTGTTTAAGTTGGTTTTTTGAAGTATGTCTGCATACCTGAAAGGATCATGGCAAATATATACATACTTTACCGTCCGAATGTTATTTTATTTACAAAAAAAGCATGATTTACCGAATTAATTCTAAGAAAATGTCATTCCGAATTATATATTTGCATATTACGTATAAGGGAGTTGCTTATACAGTCTGTAGCAAAATCAAATGCAATGCGGCGTTCTAATCATAATCAATAGGGGAACGTCTGTGAATTTTAAAATTGTGACAAGAAAGAAGAAATAACTGTTTTCATATAGTGTTGCAGTTGGTTTCTGTTATTTGCCAAGTTATCCCTCCATGTCTCTTAATAATCAAGCGATCACCGGGAATTCGTCGGGAGATAACCAAATTGTTGTTTGTGTATGTATTTTGTTCAAGGGGCTTATGCGTAAGAAGCAAATGTTCTAACCGCGAGAAGCAAATGTTCTAACCGCGAAAAGCAAATGTTCTAACCGCGAGAAGCAAATGTTCTAACCGCGACGCTAAAAGCATGCGCAATTCGAACAGCTCGTGATTTTAACTACATGAAATTTTTGAAAGGGAAGGGAGCTCTGGTTGTAGAAAGGGTTGGTAAGTTTCGCCCATAAGGTAATTGAATTAAAAACAACCGGAGAACTATAGATAGCTAAAATTTGTTGAGATTCTTAAAAAATGAGTTTTAAGAATGCGTTGAAATGCCTAAGCCACAACATATAGATCTTCGATATGGTTTTAACAATATTATTTTTTTTTAAGTCATATTTTATTAAATTGTCTTTTCGTAAATTTTAAACAATATATTTATTCGGTTTATCATTATCCCCATATGTAACGTAGCAAGTTTAACGCAACACTAGTTCATAAATCATCACAGAACTGGAACATATAACCGAATGAAACACAATTATCAACGAACATTAAGGATCATTGCAACGTTTCTAATTCTGTTCGAGTTTTTTCTTAAGGCCCGTTGGTTAAAATCAGAAAGTTTGCGATGGGTTTCTGCATTCATAAATATAGTAGTTTTATCATGTTGTTTATGAAAGCTGTAAATTAAAAATAATGTATGGTGTGCTGTATTAGTTTTTGTTTATGGAACATTTAACTAGTTTTAAGATGGAAAAAATGTGTATTTTCAAAGCCCAACATGTCGAGAAAAAACATGTCAATATGCAATTTCGTTTTCTTCAGGTAACGTACATGTATGTAATAATTCAATGTTGAGCTGTATCAATCATTGATAGTTCGGGGTATATCACACAAAAACTATGTAATTACGTACAAAGAAATGACGATTGTGAATAGGCGCACAATGAAGATTGCCATCAATTTTACAAAATGCCGAAACAAATAAAACGTAGCACGACAACACGTCTTACTAACGTCGTCGTATATCTTACGTCGCAAACGACAAAACGGTCGTCATAATAAGCCTAAGACGTATCATTGTGAGACTAAGAAAGCTTCCTATGAAGTCACTTAATGACGAAAGACAGTTCAATTAATGGAAACTATCCTTGGTGGGTTTGTTGTGAATTTAAAAAAAAAGCGTTGTTCCATCTGACAAAAAAAAGCGTGCGGATAAAACTTAAGAAGGTGTTGTTTGTTTTATTACATGAACGAAAGAATTTCTTTGTAGTCGAAATACGTTTTTTTTTAAGTGCCCTTAATTGTTATACACATTCAATATGCAACCATTGTGTTAGTAAAACGTTGTTTAGTAAGAGGTTTATATTAACGATCTTTGTGATTTCTATCAAAGGTTTATCTTCTAATACTATAAGTATTTTACCTCAACTTTCCTGCTTGCTTAAACCCGATTTATTATGTGCAATGAGTGCCTGAAACTTTTAAGTGGAGCAATGTTAAACCATGCTATGTTTTTCAATTAAACGAATAATTAAGTTTTTTTGTGAGTGTAAAAATACCGGTACGTCATGTCCAGGCTTTCTCAAATGGCAATGTTTCTTATGTACGATGGGCATTTTGTCTATAAGGCAAGAAAATGTATTACTTTCACAAAGTGCATTGCTTCCAGGTTGAAAGCTTGTGAGATAAATCTATTTCCGCGACTATGTTATCAAAATAGCAATGTTCTGTAATTATTGGTTTTGATAGACTCATTAACGTTTCTGACATCATACTGTTCAATATTAATATCATAGTCTAGACATGTCCTAGTATGGCAAGCGGTTCGACGCATAATCCCAAGAAACTAGTATGGCAAGCGGTTCGACGCATAATCCTCAGAAACTAGGTTTCTCATGCGAACCTAGGTTCTCTGAGAACCTAGATTCTCTGAAAACCTAGGTTCTCTGAAAACCTAGATTCTCTGAGAACCTAGGTTCTCTGAGAACCTAGGTTTTCAGAGAACCTAGGTTTTCAGAATTACGCGTCGGACGGCGTAAACTTGCTCGTTTGGAATACGGGACACATATTATTCATGGCGCAGGATCAATGGGGTTCACATATGATTACACACGGGCTGGACAGAATGAAAACATGCCGTTAAGAACTTTATTTTTGCAAATATCTCAAGTTATTGAAATATGTTTGCAAAGTCTTTAGCGCTAAAGGTTTTCTTGCAGTGTTGCCGATATCTTACGATTGAATAATACATTATTACACATAATCAATAGAGATAAAACTTGTATTTTATACCATCATGATTGCTTCCTACATGTAGGTCACAGACATACTTAAAATAGAAAACTGTACCGTACAGTCGTTTGAGGCCCGAACAAGGGAACTGAATATTTGAAACTCATTTAATGCTGTAACAATGTATTATGTAACGATTGATCTGAATTTTTTTTTTTCGTCTCAAAATAATATTTACAATTTAAGACGTATTTCATAAACAGTTCAATTTTTTATTAACGTGTTCAGACCAATGTCGACCGATTACTTTACTAATTTCATTCCTCAAGAACACCCATGCACGGAAACATGAACAAGAGGCCCATTCCTCTATCCACATTTCGTAGAATATTACTGAGCATTGTCTGAACATTGTTCAGAAAATGCTCTTGGGGAGAAACATTCACGGTTTCACGCCTATTTCTATTCATTTTACACATATGCCGCCAGCGTGTACCAAGCAATGGGAGACAACTGGAGGTTAATTATGGAAAGCGGTTCGACGCATAATCCCAAGAAACTAGGTTTCTCATGAGAACCTAGGTTTATGAAATCCCAAGAAACCAGGTTTCTCGCGAGAACCTAGGTTCTCGCGAGAACCTAGGTTCTCATGAGAACCAAGGTTTATGAAATCCCAAAGAACCAGGTTTCTCATGAGAACCTAGGTTTTCATGAGAACCTAGGTTCTCATTTGAAAACCTTGGTTTACGCTTGAGAACCTAGGTTCTCATGAGAAACTAGGTTTTTCATTAGAACCTAGGTTCTCATAGACACATAGAACTTAGGTTCTCATGAGAACCTAGGTTCTCATGAGAACCTAGGTTCTCATTCTGAGAACTTAAGTTCTCGTTTGGTATCCTAGGTTTTCACAAGAACCTAGGTTCTCATTTGAAAACCTAGGTTCTCATGAGAACCTAGGTTCTTATTTGAAAACCTAGGTTCTCATTCTGAGAACCTAGGTTCTCATAAGAAACCTAGTTTATGGCAAGCGGTTCGACGCATAATCCCAAGAAACTAGGTTTCTCATGAGAACCTAGGTTCTCAGAATGAGAACCTAGGTTCTCAGAATGAGAACCTAGGTTCTTGCTTGAAGATTGCACATGGCTTTAAGAACCCAAGTTTTCAAATGAGAACCAAGGTTTTCATGAGAACCTAGGTTCTCATTTGAGAACATAGGTTCTCACGAGAACCCAGGTTCTCACGAGAACCTAAGTTCTCATTTAAAAACATAGGTTCTCATGAGAACCTAGGTTCTCAGAATGAGAACCTAGGTTCTCATGAAAAACCTAGTTTCTTGGAATTATGCGTCGAACTGCTTGCCATATCCGTGGTTTTCATTTGGAAACCAAAGGTTCTCTGAGAACCTAGATTCTCTGAGAACCTAGGTTTTCGTGAGAACCTAGGTTCTCGTGAGAACCTAGATTATCATTATGAGAACGTAGGTTCTCATGGAACCTAGGTTCTCATGAGAACCTAGGTTCTCTGAAATCTAGGTTCTCTGAAAACCTAGGTTCTCTGAAAACCTAGGTTCTCTGAAAACCTAGGTTCTCAGAAAACCTAGGTTCTCTGAGAACCTAGGTTCTCAGAGAACCTAGGTTTTCAGAAATACGCTTCGGACGGCGTTAACATGCTCGTTTGGAATACGGGACACATATTATTCAGGGCGCAGGATCAATGGGGTTCATATAAGATTACACACGGGCTGGACAGAATGAAAAAAACGCTGTTAAGAACTCTATTTTTGCAGATATCTCAAGTTATTGAAATATGTTTGCAAAGGATTTAGTGCATAAGTTTTTCTTGCAGTGTTGCCGATATCTTACGATTGAATAATACACTATTACACATTACCAATAGAGATAAAACTTTTATTTATACCATAATGATTGCTTACTATATAACAGACATACTTAAAATACAAAACTGTACCGTACAGTCGTTTGAGGTCCGAACAAGGGAACTGAATATCTGAAACTCATTTAATGCTGTAACAATGTATTATGTAACGATTGATCTGAATTTGTTTCAATTTTTAGTCTCAAAATAATATTTACAATTAAAGATGTATTTCATAAACAGTTTAATTTTTTATTAACGCGTTCAGACCAATGTCGACCGATTACTTTACTAATTTCGTTCCTCAAGAAGTTTCCTACAAGTTTCGTTGAATATTACTTAGCATTGTGTGAACATTGTTCAAAACATGTTCTTGGGGAGTAACATTCACGGTTTCACGCCTATTTCTTATCATTTTACACATATGCCGCCAGCGTGTACCAAGCAATGGGAGACAACTGGAGGTTAATTATGGCAAGCGGTTCGACGCATAATCCCAAGAAACTAGGTTTCTCATGAGAACCAAGGTTCTCATGACAACCTAGGTTCTCATGAGAAACTAGGTTTATGAAATCCCAAGAAACCAGGTTCCCATGAGAACCTAGGTTTTCATTAGAACCTTGGTTCTCATGAGAAACTAGGTTTATGAAATCCCAAGAAACCAGGTTTCTCATGAGAACCTAGGTTCCCATGAGAATCTAGGTTTTCATGAGAACCTAGGTTCTCATTTGAAAACCTTAGTTTACGCTTGAGAACCTAGGTTCTCATGAGAAACTAGGTTTTTCATGAGAACCTAGGTTCTCATAGACACATAGAACTTAGGTTCTCATGAGAACCTAGGTTCTCATGAGAACCTAGGTTCTCATTCTGAAAACTTAAGTTCTCGTTTGGTATCCTAGGTTTTCACAAGAACCTAGGTTCTCATTTGAAAACCTAGGTTCTCATGAGAACATAGGTTCTCATTTGAAAACCTAGGTTCTCATGAGAACCTAGGTTCTCATTCGGAGAACCTAGGCTCTCATTCTGAGAACCTAGGTTCTCATGAGAAACCTAGTTTCTTGGGATTATGCGTCGAACCGCTTGCCATACACGCCAATCTAACCGGCAAAGAACTTTAAAGGTATACATAGGACAACTAAGGACATTTTAATACTTGAATACTTTAATTTCATTTTCCTTGTCATTTGTTGTCTTAAAGGGACCTTTTCACAGATCTTATTAAAGTTTGTCATATGTAGTAGTACAAAACAGCTCAAGTAAAAACAATAGTAAAATAAAGACAGAAAAGAGTAATCCTCAACTGTGCTCGAGCCACTGATCCTTGGAATAAAAGTCTAGCGCTGAAACCACTCGACCATCCGTGCTCATCCAGTGAGTGGTGTATGCTATACTTTATATAAGCAATCCTCTTAGTGTCACAACATATAACGATAACAACAAAACTCTCAAAATATTCAATCGTTTCGCGTGTGTGACGCTTTATAATTTTAAGGTTTTTAAATCGTCAAAAGATGCATGAAATGGATATTTTAGAGCAGGGTAAATGTTCAGTATACACATATGGTTCCTCGAAATTATCATAACTACAGCGAATGGGAGAATCTGAAACATTTTGTTCAATTTTGTCAATTTACCAAAACATGTAAATGTCCCTTCAACCTGTGACGAAGCAGTTCTATATGCTCGAACAAGGATGCAACAGCACCGTGCCGTCAATGTTATTATACATTTTATGACCGCTTATGTTCACAATAGCCCTGAAAAATAAGCGAATGCGTCAATGTTTCGTCAATTAACATGTATGCTTATCAAAACTTTTTGGACACCACGTGTACATCTACTTGTTAATGTAACAATAAGGTTATGTTAATAAATTAATAAACTACTTTATTACCATTTGATAAACGCTTGTATATGTCGCTAGTTCACAAAAGTGCCTTGGACTTAAGATATTTATTATACCTTTTTTTTTAAATATTAATGATTTAAATAATACATTATGCTCAATTAACAATCAAACATAAAGATACAACAGTGACAAAAGTTATAAATGTGGTATTGTAAATTAAACATATCAATTTGCTTATATCATATCATAAACAGACATTTTTAAAAATGCACGCACATACATACAGTATAGTAATTATTAAATTTAATCTCAAAATGCTTAATAATTATAAAGAAATACCTTAGGCATTAAAAAAAACGCCAAATGAAGCAATACTGATACTATCATATCAATCAAAATGCCATGAAATAAAAAACACTAAACATGTTCTTGCGTCTCTGTTAAAAACAGTATCTACATTTAGTTGTAGTCATTGAACCATGGGCACATACGCTTATTGTAGTAAAGTTTATTTCTATATAACAACTGTTGCACTATTGGTGTTATGCTACCGAAAATGTTTTATGAATACAATTTTGCTCAGGCAGACCAGAGGGGTAACCACGTGACAGTCAATATGGCGACGTTCATTTTCATCGTATTAATTTTCGTTAGATATACAGACATTACTCGCTGCACAATTTCTAAGCGGGATAACCTTATTACGCTCCACTAAGAAAATTTGCGGGGAATAAAGTCGAGATATAAAGCGAATTTTAATACAAAATAAACGCTTATCACCTTTTACTGATATGGCTGGAAAGTGAAAGTCATTAACAAAAAAAATTTAATAAAGGGTGTACAACTGCGAAAAATACCTGTCACGACATGGACATTGCCATCGTGACTATTACGTGATTACCCCCTCTGCAGACTATCGGTTTGAAAATAACATTTTAAAGCATTATATTTATGTTCAATGCACATGTGATAAATGTACATACGGTATATTTCATGTTGTTTTTTCAATGTCTTTATTGTGCTGTTTTTATTCAGCAAACTTTGGACATGTTGTAAGTTCACAATCCTTATGATATCAAAATACCGTATCGTGTATCAATTCACTGTAATAATATTCCATTCGGGTTGAGGAAACTTTCTTAAAATATTCTGGGGTCAGCAATTTCTTCAACTGATGTTTGATTACCACTTGTATCACAACTTATTTCAAAATATAACTTTTATTCCCCGCTGAATTGTGCCATTAAGTCTACTTTATTGACAATCAGAATAGCGGACAGAGACATAATATTCAATTATCTGAGTTGAAACGGTCAGCATAATAAGGCGCAAGGAGACTATACGTTCCACTTGCAAACGACACAACGGTCATCATCCTGAGCTTTGGGAAGTATACTTGATTTAAATGAGGTCTTAAGATGATTGAAGAAAGTTGAATTACTGATAAGGTAATCAGATGGTGGTTTTAAGCAGAAGATCGTGTTTGCAGACATTGTGTATGTGTGCAGTCAATATTATTTTTAGCAGATACAGGAAGATATGATTGCATACTTATGTTAAACGTTCGCAATTTAAATGTTCTTTTTGTCATTGTATTTTTAAAACATTATGAATGTATCGAACATATATAACAATCCAACCTTAGTACAGGGCATGCTAATTTTGCACAAAAAAGCGGTTAATGGAAAATATTTTCATCAATAATTACAACGTCAGTGGTGATTGTTTACACAAAAGTGTCCAAATTATAGTATAAGTATACGTTTCTCGGTTGTCGATGGACTATGTAAATGTTCGCATCGGATTTTGTGTAACACTTTTCAACATGCTTCAACTTACAACACATCGGTTAATACACGTTTATTGGTAAATGAGATGTTTGGTTTACAAAGTGCATAACTGGTTTAGCAAATACACATGGCGACTGGAAATGTAGGTATTAAGTTAGAAACATGGATGTTAGGTAAAATGTATGCAATCAAATAGGTGACGCGCATTGTTTTAATTTCATATGGCAGTCTCAATTTAACATAACCAAAGCATTATGTTTCTATCGATTTCATAAACTTAATGCAGCGACATCAAACTTATTTATTTGATCACTATTTCTGAGAATAGGCGATGAAAAGATTACCTTAATAAAACGTGAACACAAAAATGTATTGTCATACATTCTCAATATTTTTCCAAGGACAAGTAATCCTCTTTGTTTCAATAACAGTTCTCTCCTTATGATCATTGCTTCCGATGCTATTGATTTCAATTTATGTTCCGGTAAAGGTAATAAAAATGGCAAATGTCCAGTTTTTATTGCTTTTGATAGACTCAAAAAGTTTTTATATGCGAAGTGGTGGCATGTAATTGAGTTGTTATATCCCTAGAATTCTACTCATAGCATCCTGTCCATTATTTTCAGCAGCCTAGACATGTCTTTAGGATGTTGTAAAACCAGCAGTTACAACATCGTCGTAGTAAATTATCCAACAACTATTACGAAGTGGGACTTGCGTTCATTGAAGTCTTATTTATGAGTATTTTATGATCATTGGTGGCCAGATATCACGTGAATGTGTAAGCTGTGTTGGTAAATGGCAGAAAATTTGAATATGTAAAGATAAAAACAAAACCGGATAATTTGAATACAAAAAATAAAACATCTACAATCAAAAACAAAACTCGAAATAGAATCTTAGAAAGAAAACAAAAAAAAACATATTATCGATCGAATAATTATTTTCAAGACGTATTGTGTTTTTCATGATTTAGACATTTGCATAAATAGCATTTTAAGCCTTCTCTTAACTTTTAGCAAGACTTATGTTTTATCAGATTTTAGTGATGCTCACATATAAATTTGTAAATTATCTGTTGATGAGTTCAATTAAAAAAATCCTATATATAATATGTAATCTCTCATGCTGTTTTAAATTTGTCAACTGGAGCTCATAACCTTAGTATCTGGGTGTCTAGTTGATTTTATAGTGTATATATATATATATATATATAAATGTTATCTCCCATGCTGTTTAGAAACTGCATGTGTTTTAATTTGTCAACTGGAGCTCATAACCTATCTGGTTGTTAAGTTGATTTAATTTTATGCTATGCTTATGTTTTTTTAGTTAATTTTTATTATTTTTCTATTTCTCTATGTATAAAGTATTAAATACCTATGTTTTAGATAGAGAGCTGTCTCTTATAACTCTGTACTGAGTGGCAATACACATGTAATCTATGAATAACTTGTATGTGTATATAGCTGTCAAATATGTGTATTGAAGAGACGTTAATAAACTATTAAAACTTTGCATTGTGAATTAATTATTTTGCATGATGAACACTGTGATGTTAGTTGCAAACAATCGACTTGCTGATGAAACATTATGCTTCAGTTAGTATGGCGCCTCGTTTGTGGCCGTTATTATAATACACAATTCATAAAAGCTTTTCCGGTGTTTCTTAAAATCAAGATCGGTTAAAAAAATCATTTGACATAATATACCATAACCATTTGCAGACACAAGGTTCATTATTCAAATATGTGTTGTTACTTAAATCGTTGTATTTGCATCATTAAACATATCATATTTAATATCTTTATTGTTATCATTTTAAACAATACACATGGCACATAACTCATCAACAATGTTAAAATAACACTAATAATGGGTCATACATCGTTTAATTGTGAATTTGGAACGAACAATATATGCATAGCAAATAACCGCTAAAAGTATTATCACAAAGGGGCATTCGACAACTATTATTTGTCAATTTACAAAAGTATAATACTTGGTCGACTACTTTCAAAGCTTGCACACATATCGTCAGTGCATAAAGTTCCAAGAGTCCTTGCTCTGGTTTAGTTTTTGTAGTATCTACATAACATAATAATAAATGCAATCCATTAAGCGTGTCATCTCTGTAACACATTCAATTGTTTTCAGGGTATTATGGTATTATGTTTGTCAGAAATGCTGCACTTCTTAAATTTTAATATTTCATGCAGCATTATTTATGTACTCTACATGTATTTTGGTCATTCAGAACAAGCAGTATGCTAGTTTAAGACATGTCATTAGTATTTGCACGAGTTCCACAGTCATTTTTTCACTGTTATTTAATATTAAGAGCTGCTATATTTTCGCAAATCAGTTACAAATACTAAATGGTATAACGCACATTCTTGCAGAATAGTGTAACGCTGTTCAAGATGTTCAAAATCTTCTTTAGATGTTTATAAGAAGAAATATCATGTGAAATATACATATCAATATGTTATTGTGGACTTGTTTTTAAATGTATGCTAAGTGAAGAAATTTTAATTTCAGTTTCAGTTTGGAGTGTGGGAATTGTTTTTTACCATTTCACTTTGGGATTTTTCTCAACATATTTTGCGCTCGTTATCAGTAGCCTTTTATTTGATTTATTTGGAAATCGACAAAATGTTTAGCGCTTTCATTATGTTTAAAATATGTCTATGATTAAATTTAGATATCATAATTTCAAGCTATTTAATTTTATTGATTCGTCTTTCAACTTTTCGGACGTACCACAAAACAACCTTCTATCAAACTTCTTTTATAAGCCATTATATGTTTATAATGATCCTACCGTTTACTTACAATATTGCAAATTCGTCATCTCTCCGATTTAAGAAAACATAGCCCATAGTTACTGATAGCAAACCCAATACAGCGATACAGTGAGACATATGCGCTCATACGATGATACTGCTTTATATCGGAAGAATGCATCTCCATAATGACATTGGTATACACTGAGTGTTTTAAGAACTCATCCAGAAGGTGTAAATAAGGGTATGTGTTAAGAGCGTAAAGCGGTTTAGAGAGTATGTCAGTGAGAGTTAAATCATTAATTACGAAATTTGTTATAATTTGAAATAACATCGCGAAAATAATAGAGTGGGGTATATGCTAAAAATAATTAATATTTTACAGACAACTATGAATTATTTATTAAGTCATACAGAAAACAGAGTATTATCAAACGAAACGCAAATATCAAACATTCGAAAAAAATATAATATTTCGCATTTCAACGCGGAGTGTGCATGGAATCAAAAACTTAATATCAACAATTAATTACCAGTATGTTAACTCGTGTATAAATACGCTACGTTGTTTAAGAAAGGAACACTTTAGAACGTCTGTGAATATGTGCTTAAGCGAATTCATTAAAATAAAAACAAACAGTTGAACGTTGTTGCATATACGCAAATTGCAAAACTATTAGTAATGTGAAACCATGGACTGAAGTTTAGAAAAAAAAAGAATCTTTATAATATTAGGTTAGTGTAAATGTTCATTGATTTATTGTATTTATACACGTATTGCGATGAGTTAACACAAATGATTTCTTTTTGTTAAATATGGTACCGAGGCCGAAAAATACACGTGCACATTTAAAGTTGCATTTATGAATAAAATCAAAAACCTCAGCAACATGTTTAGCACAAACCGTTTTTTGTTTCAACAATATATACTCGTTGTGCTCATGAGTGTCTAACACGTTTTGAAAAAAAAAACGATGACCGGTATATTCAAAGGACTTTGTATGCAGGATACAATGTTTAATATTTACCTTACCATGTGCAATACAGCCAAGTCTTTTCAAATTACTGGTGTTGATCGAGCTAACAAAATGCCTTGTTGAAACAGTGCTTAATGATTACTCACAAAAATACGCACTTTCACGTAAATGCAAATAAATATGAATAGCATTAAATTGCTTATCAAATATTTCGTTTGTTTGTTTTTAATTATGTAAATGAATATGTGTGCATACAAATAAGTATCCACAAAAGATCAGCCAGGGTTGCCTTCAATCATGATAATTTAATGTAAAGTTTCTGGCATATGTCATAAACAAAATGTGATATTAATGCACTTTATGGATGTGTATTTATTTACATAATTTGACTCAACACAATCCTTTAAAATGGTCCCAAGTACATTACACTTTAGATGAATTAATACGTTTATTACTCGTTGTATCACCCTATTAACCTGATTGCAGAATGACATTTCCTATAGGGGATATACATTATTTATCTCCGACATTCAAAATTGTATTAACCTTCATATTTATTTAACATATGCCTTAAACTATCATACTGATCACATAAACGTGCCAACATTGAACAAATAACATGTGGACCTTACTAAAATGTTAATATATAAAAATAAAAAGCGTTTCGTTAACTGCACTGTCATTGTTTTGTTTAAAGTACACATATTATATATATAAATGGCCGTGATTTGTGAAAAGGGAAGGTTAAATGCACATGCGTTAAGCGCCATCTTATATTAGCCTGAGCAGTCCGCACAGGCTAATCAGGGACCACAATTTCCGCCGAAAATGGATATTTGCTAAGAAGAGACTTTCTTTAAACCTAAAATATCATACAAGTGGAAAGTGTCGTCCCTGATTAGCATGTGCGGACTACATAGGCTAACCTGGAACGACACTAGACGCAATTGCATTAAGCTACCTTTCTACAGAGCACGGCCCATATAATTTCGATTTCGCTGTAAGCTCTTCAAGCTTCATCATGGAAATTATGCAAAATTGCAACTTCAGAATCAAAGGTCCTCGTGCCATTTACAGCCAGAATGGTTTACCACGCTTATACAGAAACATTTACCAAAATATAGATTAATTTTCTGAGGTTTTCTGTCATTTAGTCAAAGGAAATGACCAGCATAATTAAGCGTACTGAGAAATGGGAAAACTAATTGTGAGTAACGTATGAAGCTTCTCTGAAAGACAGTTCCATTACTGAAAACCACCTTTTTGTGTTTCTGTATTTTAAGAACAGTTGATGGTGATTTCCGACGGAATAGCGTGCGGACAGTGATTAAGTATGTGTCTCTTGTTACCTTGGGCGAACTCCGCAGAAGCCTGTTCTTGTAACTGGATCTCGCTTTTCTCACTGTATCGCAAAGTGTAATGCACGTTTAGCAATCTGTGATATTTGTGTTAGTATACCTATTTGTTTATATATTATTATACCGGATTTATATAGCGCACTTTTCATGCAAGAGTGCACGTTCAAAGGCGCTTAAATATATATATAATTAATTTGTTTTCAGTTGTCTTGGAATTTAATTTTTTCTCTTCAAATTGATGGCTACCTTAAATATGTATACATTTGTGTAATAAAGTAATATGTATAAATCGCCTAACAATATACTAACGCTTTTATTCAACGTTAAACTATACCGAATACAAATCCATGAATACGTTGCGTAAATAAATCACGATAAAAGGAACAACACTGCCCACTATACTATCACTGTTTCTAATAACCCTTTCGATAAGAAATTTGTCTAAGATTCAAGTAATTCAACTTTATTCAATTACCATCCATTTGATTCCGAGTCGAACATTAATGAAATCATTTTTTTCGCGGCCACTATATCACACTTTCGAATGTACTGTGCTTATTGCGTTTGATAGATTAATTAACGTTATACAACCTGATTATGCTTTTTTCGTTTGTGGCCTGCACTTAAAGGGGACTTTTCACTGATTTTGGCATGTTTTGAAGTTTGTCATTAAATGCTTTATATTGACAAATATAAAAATTGGCTCTAAAAAGCTAAAAAAAATCAACAATAAAATTTAAAAAAGGAAAAAAAGTTACCCTCAACAGGGCTCGAACTACTGATCCCTGGAGTCTTGGAGTAAAAGTCTACCACTTAGACCACTCGGCCATCCGTGCTATTACAAAGACGGAAGTATGTTTTACTTTAAATTATGTAAGCAATATTCGCACAAAATAGAACGACAACAACAGAACTCTCAAAATTATTCAATCGTTTCGCGTTGCAACGCCTCATGTTTTTAATGATAAATGTTCAGTATTACTGTTTTCTCACAAATATCATAACTAAAACGAAAATTTGCGAATCTGAAACAACTTTTTTTAATTTTGTCAATTAACCAAAACGTGGAAAGGCCACTTTAAGCATTAGAAATGCCACATGAAAAAGCCTTTTAAACGATGCTAAAACTGCAAATACAATTAGTTGAATGCGATGAATTTTTTTCGCACTATCTTGACTGCCGTTTCAACAACACAAACATATAATACAATCATTCCCATAACTTAGCTGTGCTTATCACAACACCGAGCGTACATTGACTTTCTGCCTTTTAAACGTTTCACACAAAAGAGGTCGTCTTTTGATATACATTCAGTTTATTTATTGATCCACAAGTCCACTTAGGCTAACTTTTCGGTGACTACTTAAAGCACACATCCCCTAGTCGGTTATAGGATTTTTAATACCGCGAGTTATCTATGCACCCGCTTGTTAATACAGCTTTTTATCTGAATGCACCTTTAACTGGTAATTTGCAACTACATGGTAGTTTAAGATCGCATTCAGCAGGTGTAAATGAGATTGTGTTACAAAGTGAAGAGGTTAAAGAGATTTAAAGAGATCAAGCAGTTTAAGTACCTTTAAGTGAACTGTTTAGTTGTTATAATTGTGATAAAGAAACTGAAATAGCAATAAATCATCCCGGAATATACTTAAGGGAGTATTGGTTCAGAGAATGAATTGTTGTTAAAGAAAGTCGAGCAGCAATATATTCTTGCCTATGGATACTAAGTCGCAATGTGAAAGGAGGGTATACGATGTAAAATACATAATGACACGAATTAAATGAAGTTATAACTGCTAGTAGTATACGATTTGTTGATACCGCAACACAAGAAGTAATATTCATATAAAAGGCGTGTTCTTTAATAAGCAAACAAACTATTGATAGTCTATTCCGTATGAGTGAAGTGCAAAATATTTAGCTAACTGCAACATTGGAACCACGTTGTTAAGATAATCAAACAAAAATCGTATTATATAAGGTAAGTGTCAACATGTTGCTAGATTAATTACATTCATAATGTCATTACAAATAAGCGATTCGAATATATTGAGTTACCTGATTAAACGGGTCCATAAATTTGGCGTTCAAGTTTAAGCCCTAGAGATCAAATCCTATGTACAGTGTAATATGACATTCAAAATATGATAGATTCCTTTGCAATTTTAATAATTACCAAAGCATAAAATTAATACAATCTCCAATGGCATTTACTGTTTAATACATATAACAGAACCTTCACATTTTTATATGGAATACACCCGGTATATTCATTCATAATACAGGGATCTATTTGTATAGCATTTCTGTGCTTGATATAGTGTTCAGGTTATATCAATAAACAAATATCATCTCAGCCTATCATATTATTTCAATTTTATTCAATTTGGGATTAATATAAATATTGTTTCGGCAGAATATTTACCACAATTCACATTTGATTGATTTCAATTTTAATGTCCAAATATTTCGGAAGCGACAAAGCGTAGAAAGGCAAACACGCTTCCTACTGATAACAGTCACATTAACCCTCCGCGAAATAAACTTTATAAGGTTAAGTGTTCTTATAATAGTTTAAATATAAAGAAAGCAGATCACCAGCAATTCAAATACACTGCAATTGTATCTGAAAATGTTAAAAATAGTGTTTCCACTGCTCGAGTATGTATATTTGAGACTGTGAATTAGGTATTGTAATTTACAAAGCGTTATAGCAACTAACTTTTAGATAATTGTAAAAAATTAAGCTCAATATTAAAGCTCGCTCATACAAGAGAAAATTGCGCATCTGTTAAAACTTAGTAGTAGATTTAGAAGTAGTAGTAGTAGTATAAGTAGCAGAAGAAGTAGAAGAAATAGTAAGTAGTAGTAGTAGTAGTAGTAGTAGTAGTAGTAGTAGTAGTAGTAGTAGTAGTAGTAGTAGTAGTAGTAGTAGTAGTAGTAGTAGTCAGTAGTAGTAGTAGTAGTCGTAGTACGTAGTGTAGTAGTAGTCGTACTAGTACTCGTAGTAGTAGTAGTCGTAGTAGTAGTAGTAGTAGTAGTAGTAGTAGTCGTAGTAGTCGTAGAAGTCGTAGTAGTCGTCGTAGTCGTCGTCGTCGTCGTAGTAGTAGTCGTCGTAGTAGTCGTCGTAGTCGTAGTAGTCGTCGTCGTAGTAGTCGTAGTAGTAGTCGTAGTAGTAGTCGTCGTCGTAGTAGTCGTCGTCGTAGTAGTAGTAGTAGTCATAGTATAGTAGTTGTCGAAGTAATAGTCGTGGTCGTAGTAGTCGTAGTAGTAGTCGTAGTAGTCGTAGTAGTAGAAGTAGTCGTAGTAGTAGTCGTAGTCGTCGTCGTAGTAGTAGTAGTAGTAGTAGTCGTAGTCGAAGTCGTAGTCGTCGTAGTCGTAGTCGTCGTCGTGTAGTAGTAGTCGTAGTCGTAGTAGTAGTAGTCCTAGTAGTAGTAGTAGTAGTAGTAGTAGTAGTAGTAGTAGTAGTAGTAGTAGTAGTAGTAGTAGTAGTAGTAGTAGTAGTAGTAGTAGTAGTAGTAGTAGTAGTAGTAGTAGTAGTAGTAGTAGTAGTAGTAGTTGCAAGAGCGACGAAACGGTCATCATCCTGAGCATTCGGCATTATAACTGTATGACGTTGAATGATTTCTTAGAACTCAGTGGATGAAGGAAGACATTTTCATGACTGAAAACTACCTAGGCGGAGCTGATATAATTGAAGAAAATTGGATGGTTATTTGTGGAGAAAAAGCGTGCGGATGGAAATTAAGAGTGGGTCGTTCGTTTCCTGACGTGAACTCTGTGAAAGCATTTGGTTGTAACGGACTCATTTTTTCATCGAATGACCGCATTATTTAAAAACACATTTAACATTCTTTAACCATGTTGTTAATTTACCTCTTCCGATATA
Source organism: Dreissena polymorpha (assembly GCF_020536995.1). NCBI lineage: Eukaryota > Metazoa > Mollusca > Bivalvia > Myida > Dreissenidae > Dreissena > Dreissena polymorpha. The sequence goes on along the minus strand of NC_068359.1, from coordinate 49,676,398 downwards.
GGGATTTTAAGTATTACCGGGTGTTTGAAAAAATTGTGTTTTTAATTCCAATTTTAGGTAAAAATACGCCTGATTTATTGTATGCAAAACGAGTCATCAAGTCTGAAGTTAATATATGTCTAAGCAATTTAATGCTGTCTTATTCAACGTGCAAATTAAAAAAAAATTGACTTTACAAAATCGCAATAAAATGTTGAACTACGTTTTTGTCATTCTTATCTAAATTCTTATGCTTGTAATATACGATGGAAAAAGCTATTGTCCATAAGGCAAGTAATTGAATAACTGTTCTTTCTAAAAGTTCATTTGCTTGTAATACGAGATCTAGTGAGATCAATTGAGTCGCGTTGTGAGAAAACTGGGCATAAACATGTGCGTAAAATGTCGTCCCAGATAAGCCTGTGCAGTCCGCACAGTCTAAGCAGAGACGACATTTTCCGCTTTTATGGTATTTTAGTTTTAAGGAAGTCCCTCCATACCGAAAAACAAGTTTAGGCGGAAAGTGTCGTCCCTGATTAGCCTGTGCGGACTGCACAGGCTAATATGGGATGATACTTTACGCACATGCATTATGCCCAGTTTTCTCAGAACACAACTCAATTTATTGCGCGGCTTTTCTTATCAAATTTGCGAATGGTCTGCATTGATTGCATTTCATTAACGTTTTAATAGCGTCGTGTGACGTTTTATTGTGTTTTATGTCCTTCAAATTCCACTGCATCGGTCTGTCCAATTTAATTAGCAGGCTAGAAATAGCCTTATTACGTTGTGAAATGCAGGGGTATAACTTGCAATCTATAAGCATCGTGTTGTGAATTCGGATACATGTTCAATCCAGCTTCAAAATATTTCAGAGCTAGGCTATTTAATTTTTTATGAAAGTGTGTCTACTGGACGAAAGAAGTCCATATAAAGACAAATTAAGTAAATTTGAACAGTTGAAAACTGTTTTTTCATGTTTCATTTCAGGTATTCTTTTAATCGTTTATGTTTAAACCAAATCAGATGGAAAACACTGTTATGCCGTCCATATTATTAGTTAATTAATGACAACTTATGTCCGACTGATACAGCATTGGAGAAAATGAATTAACAGCGCGTTTGCATAGGTTTCGTTGTCCATGTTTGCAAATCAAATGTTGTTGGTCAACATTCGTACATTTCCTAAATGAGGATTAAGTATACAGTTTGAAGCAGTAGCAAGTGAAATACGGCATCACTTGCTTGTATAAGTACAATGGCGCTTATGAATTATGCAGCTCGTTTTATACAAGGAGAAACGCTGCACGTGAAATAATTTAGATAAAAAAGTTATACATATACCAGTTGACTTCTTCGTCGTTTCGTCGTATTTACAATTGATAAATGCTAACGGATCGGTAAATCGCCTTTATTTTGTTGGCATATTATATTCACTTTATCTATTGTAAATTATAAATGCTTGAGATAATTCTATTGTTTTTATAAACAAATCAAATATTATGAAAAAGAAGTAACAACATGACCATCAATATGGTGCTCCTGCTTAAACATATTTATAGATTAATATTAAATCTTAAACAAAAATTTAAATAAGTGCGCACATGCATGGTATAAAATCAATATATTTTTGTTTCACATTATGATAATACAAATGAAGAAATCGCCTAGGCAATCAAAGATCCAATTAAACTTAACGATGATACCACTATAGTGATTAACCCATTTATGCCTAGCGTCCTGAAAAAAGGACATTGCAAACAGCGTAGACCCAGATGAGACGCCACATAGTGCGGCGTCTCATCTGGGTCTTCGCTGTTTGCTTAAAGGAATTTCTATATAAAATATTCTAAATATAGAAATACATATGGTAGACATCCCTAATTTTGGAAATAAATTGATCCAATTTAGAAGGATGGGAGAGTTTACTAGGCATGAATGAGTTAAAAAAGACCACCAAACAAAAAACATCACTAAAATGCATACGCGTTTCAGTAAAAACATTATCATCAAACTAGTGTTTGGACCATGGGCACATACTGCGTATTGTAGTCACGTTTATTGCCTATAATTTCCTTTGCGCGGAAGTTTATTACTTGCGTTCCGCTATCAATGATGTTTGCGTTCCGTCTTTTTACGTCACTGCATGCTTTTACTGGTGCAAAAAGTTTAATTACGCAACACCATTTATTAATTAATACAATGTGAAACGGACATTAAATGTTTGAGTATCTCATTATAAAACCTTATTTTGTGTCAAATGCTAATGTGTTAAAAGTTCGGACATTTGATTACATGTTGTTTTCAATAAATGTGTTTTGCTAATGGTATGTATTAAACTGTGAACATTCTTGTGAGCTAACCATCCTTATTATGTTAAAATACCGTAACTTTGGCCATTCCGAATTACAAGTATACCAATTGGCTTCCTTGAAGGGTCAATGGTCAGCCATTTTTTTCTATTTAAAGTATTTTCGATACCTATTCGTATCTAAAACGATTTCCAAAATATAGATTATATTCCCCTAAGAATTCTTCAATTAAGTACAAGTAATTGACCATCAGAATGAGCGTACAGAGAAATCCTATTCAATTAACCGAATTGAAACGGTCAGCGTAACAAGGCGTAAGGAGACATAACGGGTCAGCTGCAACCAACAAAACGGTAATCATCGTGAGCATTGGGCAGTATAAAAGCTCTGTGTGAAATAATTGGACGCTTGAAGACAGTTCCATTACTAATGAAATCCACAAATATGGATTTGTGAATTTAAGGTAATTGGATAGTTATTTCTGGCAAACCGTGCAAACAAACATACGGTATCTAGAAATTAAGTGTAGCATGAATATTACCTTTATCAACAACTTGAGTTTATCAATTTTCCTCATCATAATAATACTCAATAAAGAATTTATTACGATTCTCGTTACATGACTTAGGAAATTAAGCGATGTATTCATTAAGCAAATGATCTTTGTACTTGCCGGTTACAGTCTCACACTTATCAAATATATCATTATTTGATAAACTAAGTTGATTGCTGTGCGCTTGTTAAGAATTAATTGTGTTTGTTATGACATTTACATGATTTACTTCTCAAATTGTTGAGCGCAACAGTTACTGTGCTCAAATAATGCTTTACCTGTAGAAGACAACATCACATTTACTTAATTCACGAAATGAAGCTGTTCCTCAAGTCTGTGCTTTCCGCATAGGCTTATCATGGACGACACTTTCCGCATAAACTTGATTTTCGGTAAGGAGGGACTTCCTTGAAACTAAAAATACCAAAAAAAGTGGAAAGTGTCGTCCCTGATTAGCCTGTGCTCACTGCACGGGCTAATATGGGACGACACTTTACGCACATGCATTAAGCCCAGTTTTCTCAGTACGCGACTCAATTAAGAAACATGAATGGTTGCCTTCTGACAAAAAAGTCTCCATTGAATATGAAGGAATTGTTTCGTATCCGGGGATAAGATTTTCGTGTGATTTCAAATTATTTATATGAGCCGCGTTCTGAAAAAAACTGGGCGTAATCAGGGACGATACTTTCCGCTTTTATAGTATTGTTAGTTTCAAGGAAGTCCCTCCTTACCGAAAATCAAGTTTAGGCGGAATGTGTCGTCTCTGATTAGCCTGTGCGGACTGCACAGGCTAATCTGGGATGACACTTCACGCACAAGCATTAAGCCTAGTTTTCTCAGAACAAGGGTCATATTATCGCAGCGACATCAACTCTTGAAACGTGTTCTTTATTAATGAGAATGAGCGATTAATAGATGACCTTTCTAGATCGCCCATTAATCCATAACGTTAATATCATGAAGTTTAAAATGTCAGTTCTTCCAATCGATGGAGGACGATGAATTCGTTCAAGCGGCATGTAATTCTACGACTGGGTAATTAAATAATAGCTCCCCCTCAAAGACCATTGATTCCATTGCAAGTAATATCAATTTATTGCTGCATCAGGGTAATAAAATGGCGAATGTATAATGTGTGTACCTTATTGCGTTTGATATCATCATTACGGATTTTTATGCGAAGGAGTGACGTCTAACTTTGGTTTATATCCCTTTAATTCTACTAACAACAATCCGTCCACTATATTCAGCTGCATAGAGATGTCTTTAAACTGATGTAACAATATCAGAAATATCTTCATTGAAATATATTATCATACTAGAGCTACGAAGATGGAGATGCTTTTATTGTAGTATTGTTTTGATATTTTCTGCCACCGAAAAGAAAACATCAGAGCATTAGAAATGAGTAAGACATTTGGATAAAAATTAAATCAATAAAATTAAACATACACCAATGGAAATATTATCACCTCAACATGCAAAACACAATGAAAATAGAATCAAAGACCAACAAATAAATATGGAAATGTTATTGAACGAATACATTATTATTTACATCAACTATTCTTTCTGTACTGAGACCTTTTCATCAATAATTAAAATATATTTATTTTGCTGGCTGAAAATGTAAGTTAAATTGCAAAAGAACTTTGAGTTCCAGAGGTTAAAGTACACTGAGCACGGTGATTCGGTTAAATGTGACACAATACATGAAACCCATGCATGCGTTTTGTTGAATCAAGTTATGTTCGATGTTTATATTTTCCCTTAAGAGCATATGGTATAACTATAGGATCATAAAACAACCTCATGCAAAACTCAAGTGTTTTAACACAGTAGTTGTTATGCGATATATGTGTGTTTAAGTGTCCATTATTTAAGGATAACTTTTGTTTAAACATAAATGTTTTACGTTTTACAACCTCTTAGACACGATCATCTGTCGCCAGAACAAATTCATATCGTTAACGGTTGCCTCCGTGTCAGACGCTTTTGAATCAATACGTGATTATTTATGGCAGGTCATATTATTCTTAGACCAGTCAATATATTTGCGAGAAATTGAATGCATCTGGCACGTCGTTGATGTTTTTCCCGTGAACGGAACAACGTTAGACGATCAATAGCGTTGTAAAAACACCAGATTGCCTTGTCAAAACAATGCATGACCAATCGCGCTCCATGCCGATCATTTTTGCTATTGAATATGCTTTATGGTAATCATTTTATGGGAATCGTCACAGGAGCTTACATACACATACCTGGATGATATATATTGTGGCTTTTTATTGTATTGGATATTAAATTAGACTAAAGATGGCTTTGCGTTTGATTCATCAGGTGAAGAGGTATGTGAATTTTATGTCCGATGTTGAGAGAAAGCGTATTTGTGTACGTTGTGAATATACGCAACTGTTCATTCCATAACATGTATCATTCGATATCTACATGGAATATGAATTCATTCAATGTATAGTCATTAATCTTATTACATATTTTATTATGTTGTATAAGAGCCGTGCTCTGTGAAAAAGGGGGTAAACGCATGTGCGTAAAGTGCCGGTCCAGATTAGCCTGTGCAGTCCTCATAGGCTTATCAGGGACGAAACTTTAAGCCTAAAGTGTATTTTTGCTAAGAAGAGACTCTCTGAAAACGAAAAATATCATAAAAGCGGAAAGTGTCGTCCCTTATTAGCCTGTGCGGACTGAGTGAGTGAATGAGTGAATGAATGAGTGAATGAATTAGTGAATGAATTAGTGAGTAAGTGAGTGAATGAGTGAATGAATAAATGAATGAATGAATTAATTAATGAATGAATGAGTGAGTGATTTAGTGAATGAGTGAAGAAATGAGTGAATGAATATGTGAATGAATAAATGAATGAGTAAGTTAGTAAGTAAATTGTTCGTTAACGCCGACTTCACATGCGCATTATATCCGCTATGCGCTCAAAAGTGCGGTATAAATACATCAGATGACATTGTAATGTACTTTATTTGTTTAAGTATTTCCATTAGCTATTAAAGATAAATGCCAGAATTTTATCCGAACAATTAGATATCGGTTGACCTTCTGTTATATGCGATTGATGCGCGACTTTGACTGTTAATTATTAATGTATTATTCATAATTAACTGTTTAATAATGCTATTATTACCCGTACACGATGTGTGTGAATTCATAATGACGATCCATCTCTTATAACGTTTATATTTATTCGCCACGGTGGATTCATTCTAGATTTTTACAATGATTGGGTGACAGTTATTCATCGTTGTTGATTATCTTTCATATCTCAATAGGTCCCTGCAATTTATGGTTATGACATATTTTGCATGTAAGGATTAGGGACAAACTATTGAAAATTACAGTGACTACTTTTTGGAAATTTTAATTTAGTTTAAACGCCTTGGAAAATTCATGCTAGAGATTCATCATGGTATATATATAGTGCTACTTGTACCCTTACTGCTCACAAAAACATATTATATATATAAGAATGTTAATGCGGACTTGTTGGTTGCTTCCTACCCTTAAAGGTAAATGTCACTCGGTCATGTTTAAAATAAATTATAACAAGATAAAAAGCGGTGTTAATAAAAGGCTTTAAATGTTGCTGACAGGTCTCTAGCATTTGGCATCTGTACTTTGTCTTGAGTTTACCACGTCTTTTATACTGTTAGGTGCTTCACAATTGGTAACTGTTCCTCGTTGTAAACAAAGGTTCTCTCTTGATGAGGAGGATACTGTGTAATTATGTTTTTAGTTAATAACGTATGAATTGAATATGTACATCTAATGATACAAATTAACCTATTCATGCCTAGCGTCTAGAAAAAAGGCATTGGCAAACAGCGCATGATGCGACGTTTCATCAGCGTCTGCGCTGTTTGCTTGAAGGATTTTCTGTAAGAAATATTCTAAATATAGAAATAGATATACTAATCATCCCGTATTTTGGAAATAAACTGATCCAATTTAAAAGGATGGGAGAGTCCACTATGCGTAAATGGGTTAAACAGAATGCATACCAGGTATGCAAATGTTGAGCTCTAAGGAATGCTCAATTTCTTCCATCGCAACATCATAGTTGCTCGTTATAAACTGTTTCGTGTGTACTTATAAAGTAATTTGAGCCTTAAATCAAGTTGGTTTATGCAATGTCAAGAGCATTATGTAACATTATTTTGTACAAATCTTGTTCTGCCAAAAATGTCGAGTTGGTGTAATGCACGTTTTGGCAAGACTCTTAATTCAGAACAGATTATGTGCTATTAGTTCCTTACTTTTTACTAATTTATATTATGTTTTCGAATATAGCAGATAATAGCCCAAGTCAAAGTCCACAATGTATTGCATAAACAATGACAGAGCACAATATCTTACATCGACATGAAGAAGTACATAATCAACTGAGCATACATACACCGATAATGTTTTAGCATCAGAGAAATAACTATTGGGATAAAATGGAAACATAACATAGATAATGGCCCTAAATGAACAGTTAGGCGGATTCATACTTGTAAAAATACGTATTAACCCATTCATGCCTAGCGTCCTGAAAAAAGGACATTGCAAACAGCGTAGACCCAGATGAGACGCCGCATAATGCGGCGTCTCATCTGGGTCTGCGCTGTTTGCTTAAATGAATTTCTTTATGAAATATTCTAAATATAGAAATAAATACACTTGACACCCCTAATTTTGGAAATAAATTGATCCAATTTAGAAGGATGGGAGAGTCCACTGGGCATAAATGGGTTAAGGGTACGTTCTGAAGTGTCCCTTCTCAATATCTCGGCATAATATATAAAATTGGCAATATTATATAAGCGGGTATTGCTTGTTTATTCACAATGTACGCAAAACAGTTATTTCTTTGGCAAAGCATCTGTGGCTGGTAAATTGGTAATCAATAGCGCGCGGTAATTGAGATAACACACGCTCAATTTTATCGCTGGCTCCCTAATAAATCCATTCAGTCATGAGTCATTAGTGATTGACTAAACCAATGACTTAATGAATCTAATTTGCACTGGAAATCGATTTTCTATTCGGGATATATTGTTTGTATTGAGGGAGGCGGGTGGTTTTATTTATGCCGTCTTTCTCTATTGTTTGGCGAGGTATGTAGTGAGCGATATAAAACAGAATCCGTCCACTTTTTCACGATTTACAATGCGCTTGAGAGACATACATATGATACTTATTAGATATATGAAGTGTATTTTTGAGACAAACACATTCTTCTTGTTAGATATATGCAGTGTATTTGTGAGACACACTCATTATACTGTTGTGATAATGCAGTGTATATGTGAGGCACACACATTATACTTTTGAGATATATGAAGTGTATTGTTGAGACATACAGATTATAATTTTTATATATATGAAGTGTATTTTTGAGACACGCACTTTATATTTTTGAGATATATGAAGTGTATTTGTGAGACATAAACATTCTACTTGTGAGATATATGAAGTGTATTTGTGAGACATACACTTTGTATTGTGATGTGCTGGAGCGTTTTCGTGAGACAGGCAAATAGTGCGTGTGAGATATTAGGAGTGTATTTGTAAGTACTGCCAGATTTACATGTGAACTAGAAGTAGATTATATGAAACACTACAAAGTTCGCATGTGAACAAAAAAGGAATATGGCATATATAATATTGGTTAATGTATGTAAAATTATTGAAAAATATGATGCAAAGAGAGTACATTTTATTATACTTCGTTTTGTCAAATCATCGTTAGTGGCCAGAAGCCCCGGTCATCAAATTAGAACTAAACAACTAGTTCAGTCGTTATGTTGTTACTTAAGAAAGTAGTTTACTTCATTGTGGAAACCGGAGTAGAAATCTTGCAAATTATTTCTCAGCATTTGTTTATTCGATCGTATTGCTGAATACAAATTGATTGCCGAGGTGTTATATGATAACCTATTTACTGTCGCATAAGTACGATTAAATACAACGAATGACTTCCTAGTTTGGTTAGAATTAAGACATTTGTATATGGACAATTGAGGCGAAAATTGGTCTTGTGATATATTTACCAGCGTAGATCTAGACCAGTTTTCGCCTTCGCTTTGTAATAAGAAATTAGAGTCCCTCCCCATAATTATCATTCAAACTCAGCCTAAAAGTATTTACTGTTTTTACTGGTCTAAATATCGCTCTTCCATTTGATGCACACATTAGACATGTACTTAAGATTCGTCTAACATATTGACTTACAGCAGATGCATAGGTGCCAGACTAATGCTAGAGAAAGTCTCACGATTCCCCTCGATCATAAGACGCTACTATTATTATTGAAACAGGAGGAGACACTTTTGCCAAATTAATTCCTACTGCGGTTTAATCAATCTTATTTCCGACTACATATGGGATCATACATAATAAACTAATCACCCATGTATTGTCGCATTTGTCTGAGCTTTTCACAACAAATAGCCTTTTATTACATTCGTAAGGCTCTTATTTTCGGGGAAAGATTAAATATAAAATGTAGCCCACCAAATTACCCGTTTGAATATTGTTTTCATAGCTAAGAGGAAAAAGAAAAGACGTGCAGTGGCCAATATTAAATATAGTTGGCGCCTGTATGGACTTATAATTAGTTATTATGTTTGTATGGTTCGATAATTCTTACCAAGCAATCGTTTGGTTAAAGTCTGCAGAAAGAAAAACATTGTTATGAATCAAATAACCATATTCAGGCGTATTTATAATTTCGAACTTAATTATGCAAGTTCGTTAAATCGAAAAAAGATATAATTTGAAATACAATGTAAAACGATGGGTTAATTTATTTAATGCTTTTAAACTGAAATGAAAAAGCCGTATGTCCATAATATATATTATATATATATATATATATATATATATATATATATATATATATATATATATTCATCGCTTTGAACAGCCATTACTCCATTAATTATGCAGCGATTTACATGAACTCAATCTTATGAAACGCAGAAACGTCCTTTCTGGGAATGTACATATCTTGCTTTTTTGTAACATTTGCTGGATCAAATTGTAAGAAATAACACGATAAACAACACGCGTGACCTACTAACGCGTCGACGATCTGACCCGATCAAAGACTGAAATCTTCACGAAGTAAAGAGCATTTTCCCTGCAAAATTCATTGACCTTGGTACCACAATTCAATAAAACGTATAAAAAACATTCTGACTGTTCTCGCCGTTGCACTATGTATTAAAAGGGCCTTTTCACAGATTATTGCATGTTTTGAAGTGTGTCATTTAATGCTTTATATTGATAAATGTAAAAATTGGATCTAAAAAGCTCCAGTAAAAAATCAAAAATAATATTAAAAACAGAAAAAAAGTAGCCTTCAGCAGGGCTTGAACCAGTGACCCCTGGAGTTCTGGAGTAAAAACCAATTAGCCAACTCGACCATCCTGCCAAGTATACATATCAGACGTATTTTATACTTTATATATGCAATCTTCGTAGTTTCACAAACTTAAATGACAACAACAGAACTCTACAAATTATTCAATCTTTTCGCGTTCCAACGCTTTATAATTTTCAGGTTTTAAAATCGTCAAAAGATGCATATATTAGCTATATTAGAGTATGGTAAATGTTCAGTATTACTGTTTCCTAAAAAATTTCGTAACTTAAACAAAAATTTGCGAACCTGAAACAACTTTTCTCAATTTTGTCAATTTACCAAAACGTGAAAAGATCCCTTTAAAACTAACTGTCCAGTGCCTTTTGAAACCGTTGTTTACATATCTTTTAACTGGCCGACATTTTAAACATACGAGCGATTTGATTGGTCCAAGGCGAAAGTGTGTCTTTACTCTTTAATATTAGTAGTTGGATCGGGTCAGATCGTCGACGAGTACGCGAGTTGTGCCAGTGTTGATGTTTTGATAACATTGTCGAGACAGCAATAAACGATAAGTAACGATAATTATTAGCTTTACGAATTTTTAAATCGTAAAATATTCAAGCAAAATTTCCCATTTTGCTTCATATATAGAAAATATAGGAACGATCCGGACACGTTTGTAACACAATTCAATTCTGATATGTTCAGAGAAGGGTTTGTACAAGGAAGGACATTATTCGAGCAGGGAAAGCAGGTGCATGTGGCGTAGTAAGAGCGTGCATCTAGCCAGACATTGAAGCAGCTGTCCCGTAGCGAATAAACGTGTTTGTCATGTTTTGTATAAATGAAAATATGTACATTAAGAAATCGTTAAAAGTAAAATATATTTTTAACAAACTATATTGTATCGTATTGTTTTGCAATAAAATGATTTATACTCATCACGAACTTATAAATTACAGCATTACAAAGTAAATACACTTAATATCAAACTCTTGCCATTGTAGCTCGAGAAAAACCATTTTAAAAGCAATGTCACTTTACTCAGGAAGATTCACTTATTGACGATTCAATAAACAGCATTGCAAACAGCGTAAAAGAACGGTATTTCAGAGGTCGCTAAAATGTGCTTGTTATTATGTCCACCTATCAACCGGTACTGTTGTCTGAATACTTTCAAACGACACTCAGTACTGGTTCTCCACATGGTACTGACTTGCAAGTGAGGGCTTTCTGTGCATCACCCCAACAGGTGTACACTTATCTTAAATCATAGGATAACGCTTTATTTTTGAGACGCGTTCTGATAAAACTTGGCATAATGCTTGTGCGTAAAGTGTCGTCCCAGATTAGCCATTGCAGTCCACACATGCTAATCAGGGACGACACTTACCAACTTAACTAGATTTTCGTGTAGAAGAGACTTTCTTTAAACGAAAAATACCACAAAAGCGGAAAGTGTCGTCCCTGATTAGCTTGTGCGGACTGCACAGGCTAATCTGGGACGACACTTTACGCACATGCATTATGTCCAATTTTCTCAGAACACGACTCATTTTTGCACGTTATAACAACAATATAAATATCGATAGTCTAAGGAAACATCACATGAATTTATGGACGATACTAAAATCGTTTTTCTCTTAAATTCAGGATGCCGTCCAAAGGGCGCTACACGGCTGGGAAGCAGGTGTCGCGATGGGAGGCCTCGGATTCTGACAACATCGACATAGAATACAAAAACCTCGAGGGTCAGACAGCGGACACGCCCTACCCCTCTTGCACGTGTCCGCTTGCAGATAAGAAGGGGCTGGTGATCAAGGCCTTGGTGTTGACTGTGGTGTTTGGTATTGGGCTGGTGTTTGGTTTCCTCTTGCGCAAAAGTGTGGAGAAACATGATGTACTCCCTGCAGTGCCTAACGTCCCAATGTACGGACTTAAGCAGGTATGTGTAGATGTGGATGGTCACCGTACTCAATTTTCGTGAATTTTTTACAACAAAGATTTTTATTGGCGTATAGTAAAAAATGTTCCCTTCATAAAATCTACCATTCCGCACAATGTGCCAAATGCAGTGCACGTAAACTGTGTGCAAATAGAAGATGGTTACACGAATTATTCAATAAAGAACGAAATAAATACACGCTTAAACAATACCATTGAACTTCAAAATAAATGCACATACGGACCATTAAATAGCATAAACGTGCAAACATATTTTAAATACTTTTACACCAATAACCATCAAATTACAAACTGAATTAACTTCACCGGGATATCTTAATTGTTAACTTGAGGACAGTTTCACGTGCAGACTTCTAATGTAACAAGAACTGGATTAGATTTTAACTGGAAATGTCCATCAAAATTTCCTCAACATGCATTAAATAACCGGTATCACAGCATATTTCCTTACAACTTCCCCGGAGTAATTACACTCTCGGAAAGGAGCACTTTGTCCCATAGACTGCTATCAAAATGACAAATAATTCCTCTAACCCGACGCTCTTATAAAATATTCACAACAACACCTGACGCACAATTTAAACATATATGGGGGAATTACCACACCAATAATTTGATTAGTCTGAATCATTAAAGGCAGAGTTGTGTGGAGCTGCTGGGCATTGGATAGTGTCTTTATGGCCACTGATTGACACTTGGACATTTTACAAATTAACCCTTTGCATGCTGGGAAATTTGTCGTCTGCTAAAATGTCGTCTGCTGAATTTCTAAAATTAGCATTTTCTTCGATTTTATTTCAAAGAATACTATCAGAAAAGCAAACAGTTTGGATCCTGATGAGACGCCACGTTCTGTGGCGTCTCATCTGGATCCAAACTATTTGCAAAGGCCTTCAAAATTCGGTCCCAGCACTGAAATAATTAACTTTTGCCTGATGTGCATCGTTCCTTACATAAATGTCGGTGGCTTATTTAAAGTTTCTTGATGTTTCTCAAAACATGCTGTGATCTTACTCAATAAATCCCCCTAAATCTTACATGCAATCCTTCCTGGTGACACCGAGGCCTTGTTTCGACTATTTATTCATCCATTAATCACAAACCATGAAGCCCTATAGACTTCTCCCGCATCTATTGTCTCTCTTTGTCCCTGACAGTGCTTCTAGATCAATATTCGTTCTCTTGGGCCAAAATCCTAACGCCACCTAACCTTTCGAAGACGTTTCGGCGATCTCATAGAGACATTTCTAAGCTAAAGCGCATTTCTTTTCTTTTAAGAATACCCCTGGGGTAGTGTGTTTAGGCAGACATACATGGTTTAGACCAATACTGTTTTTAAAGTGCTGCGTAAATAATAATGTATAAACATATTTCTTATTGACACATGTCTTTATTTTATACATCGCATATGGTTTTTTTTTAATTGCGTAATTATATAATGGTCGTAGTATTAATTAAACCTTTATCGAAACAGTCGCGACTATAGATGATGGAATTTAACGATTGGGGTTGAAAATATCAAGACCTAATATATATCGGTTTGTATTTTTACCAACAAACTTCTTTGTAATGAGCGACAGAGAACAACACATTAAGCCCATATTGCTTCGTATTTAAGGATCATTTCCTCTACTTTGAAACTCCAGTCTAAACAATTAAGAGAGGAACACTTTTTTATTTCGAATGAAGATTGTTCCCCAGTGTGTTCAAAAGCGTTTAAAGTGATGAATCTAATGTTCAAACAATGCACGAATGAGGACTACAGAGACGTTTAAACCACACTGCTTAATGGAATTGGGTCCCAGCCTTATTACAACTCCCGTTTATTACTCCTCGTTGGGCTTAAGTGAGTTGTTATATGTTATTTGTATTTAAATGCAGGCAATTAGTAATAACTTCTTTGTTGACAATATTCTGGCAGCCCAGAGCAAAACTGGATATTTAACAGAACACGCCATTAATTTGATTTTAAAACGCTTGCTATCCTAGTTGTGTTTGACAAAAGATAGTGTAACAAAACGAGTTTCATTGTCAAATATTCGGTAAATCCTTTAACTAACCTGTCTATCTGTCCGGTACTTAAATGTAGATTGATAGAATATTCACTGCGTTGAATACCGTAAATTCTATAACATGCAGGTCTGGACGCGTGATTTTTTAATATTGTTTTTTATTCTTCTTTGACGTTTTCCGTAATTCCTACGAATTTTAATAAAGGACATATTTTCAAAAACAAAAATATAGTATATAGTTTTGTTCAAGTACGATCATGTATACTTAAGTAATATACAAATAATAGGAAAGGTAAAGTATTACATATTATAAAATAAGAAATACGCACATAAACAATATGTCGTTTGTGCTGTATATGTGATGCCCTGTGTGGGTTTTAGATCTGATCACTTAACAGGCCGTAGTGCTGCATGGTATAACCACATTTGGTTAGCGTGTGGCTATGATATTCATTAGTAAAAACATCATTTTGAAAAATAAAAACAATCAAATTATAACGAAAATTCAACTTTTCTGAAAAAAAAGTTCACTATCAAATGTATATACAACTATAAGACTAGCCCTTAACCCGTTTTAACCCCCCTTATACTTTGCATCGACCGTTTTATTACATCTTTTATATTTGTATATTTAGCGTTTCGTATTTTGTACTTTCCTGTGTCATGTTATACTGGCTGACAATAACTAGTTTACTCTCACCGCAGACCGTATACTATTTATGGAGTTATATTACTACTATAATGCACACATATCACAGGACTACGACCGTGCGTTCAGTCGGACGATGCAAGATGATCTCAACGAGGTGATCAACTATGAGGATCACATGAAGTAAGTCTTCAATATGCAGCTGCAAGGAATAATCTTGATTTCTGGAACAGAAGTTCTGTTCAAGGTCTTATTTCACCCATTTTTGCCTAGTGGACTCTCCCATCCTTCTAAATTGGATCCATTTATATTTATTTCTATATTTAGAATATTTCTAACAGAAATTTCTTTAAGCAAACAGCATCATGCGGCGTCTCATCAGGGTCTACGCTGTTTGCCAAGGCCTTTTTTTCTAGACGCTAGGCATAAATGGGTTAATCAACTGTATGGTATATATCTAATACAGTCATGTAATCTGGAAAATAAATAAAATTCTTATAAAACTCTTAATTAATCAATTGTATGGTATATGTTTAATACAGTCTTGTATTCTGGAACATAAATAACATTCTAATAAAACTCTTAATTTATCAAGTGTATGGTATATCTTGTATACAATATTGAATATTCTGCAGCATTTAAACTAAAACTCATTTAAAACTCGTATCTTATCTATTGTATGATATATATGTTATACACTCTTATATGCTGGACCATCAAACAATAAAACTCCTATACGAATAGAATGTAATGCATGCATTTTATGCATTTAATTAACCGGTTTAGGCAAGAGTCTTCTGGTTGCATGACTGTTGTAGGGGCCAATTCTAAATTAAGAATATATTTGACATATTTTTTATGTTCTGTTTATGTTTAATATACAAATAACTGTGTATTTAAGTTGAACAAATGTCGATTTCTTGTTATAAAATTTAATGTGGAATTTAGACTTGCATACACTACTTTCAGAATCATTACGGAATTCGTCCACATGTCCGGTCTTGGATCCGCCAACAAACTCATCGACTACGTTGAGGCAAAATGGCGGACGTTTCCGTTTGATTCCGTAAAAGTCAAGCGTTACAACGTCACGTTGTCATATCCCAATTAGTAAGTATTGTTAAAGTATGCCCAGTCACATGCTTTATTTCAATTGTTATGCGTGCGTCGTGTATACAACTAATAAAGTCACATCGTTTATCCACATGTTTGTGTATGTGTAAACTATATACTATCATTTATAAACAATCACATTCTTTGTAATATTATAATTGAACCTATATAGACAATACTTGTCGTTTGAAAAGAAAATGTGATGTCTTATAATTTAAGTAAAATTCATGATTCAAACACGTACATTAAATAAGAAAAAATGCGTGATGGCACTTTTTGCTGTTATACTTTGAAAATTGTTAAAGATTGTCATCACGTTGTTTCTGCCCTATTATAAAACAATCAAAGAATAAAATCACGCATAAAAATAAGACCATTTTTCATGCAAAAGATAATTGCTTATAATCAGTTGAGTATATCACCTACCTGTCAGTACCAATATCGATGCCAACATTGTCACCATTCAGTTGAGTAGTTCACCTCCCTTTCAGTACCAATATCGATGCCAACATTGTCACCATTCAGTTGAGTATTTCACATCCCTTTCAGTACCAATATCGATGCCAACATTGTCACCATTCAGTTGAGTATTTCACCTCCCTTTCAGTACCAATATCGATGCAAACATTGTCACCATTCAGTTGAGTATTTCACCTCCCTTTCAGTACTAATATCGATGCCAACATTGTCACCATTCAGTTGAGTATTTCACCTCCCTTTCAGTACCAATATCGATGCCAACATTATCACTATTCAGTTGAGTATTTCACCTCCCTTTCAGTACCAATATCGATGCAAACATTGTCACCATTCAGTTGAGTATTTCACCTCTCTTTCAGTACCAATAACGATGCCAACATTGTCATCATCCAGTTGAGTATATCACCTCCCTTTCAGTACCAATATCGATGCAAACATTGTCACCATTCAGTTGAGTATTTCACCTCCATTTCAGTACCAATATCGATGCCAACATTGTCACCATCCAGGCTTCGAATGGCTCCCTGATCTTTCAAAGTCAGTTCAACCGATCAAGTGAACACCCCGAGTACCTCCCGTTCAGTGCCTATTCACCAACAAAAAACGTTACAACGGTGAGGTTGCTTTATTAAATATCGTCAATACACTTGTTTTGTAATAACAAAAAAAACTTTATATCTAGAATTTGTTCTCCTACAATACATACGTCAGAACATTTAGTTAGTTTCTCGATTCCTATGATTGGTTTTATTTTTAAAGCGTTTATATACCAAATATGGTCGATGCGTCCGTTTTACTTACATGAAAACTTAATGTCTGCATAGTTTTACACTTAAAATAATTGTGTTATATTAAGTTGACTAAAAATGGGTTGAAGCGGAAATGCGTATAGAAGCAGTTTTCGAAGAAAATAAAAACTACATTTTTTGCCAAACGTGCTTAAAATATTTGTTTGGAGCCTTTACTTATCTTCTCTTATTTAATCGCTTATTCAAATTTAACGTTAACAGTGTAAGCGTAATGTTGCTATTTTTTTCATCATGTGAAATGTTCATGTTCATCAACAATCAATTGCACAGAGATTATCTTTCAGAAAAACATCGTATACGGGCATTATGCCAGGGCTCAAGATTTGAAGAGGCTCAGAGAAAAGAATGTTGCCATTAAAGACGCAATCCTTATTGTTCGTTATGGCAAAATAACTCCAGCTAAAAAGGTTGGTGCCAAGTATTACCAAAATAAAGGCAAAACTAAGCTCCGTATCTTTAGTTTTAAGAACAATGATTTCAATTCTGAAAATAGACAAACAAGAAATATAATGAAGGCGTTTACCTGCTTACGCATTTACAACAATAAAATTAGTTTAAAAAACGTTTTTATCAAAATCGGAAGATTGATATACCTAACGTCTAAAACATACATTGTTCGCTGAAAGCTAGACGATTGTATCAGCAAAGACGTTTGAAAGTCACAACTTTCTTTACATCAAACATTGGTTTAATGTATATGTTTCTAGACCAATACCTTTTGAATAACAAAACATTAAAGCATGAATTCTATCCAAAATGTCTATCAAACAGAGTGTAAGTTTGCACGCTAGAATATTTATTGTGCATATTTTCAAAGAAATGCGAATATCCTATCTCGCTTGACTTTGACAATATCTTTAATACTCGCACTTGCATAGGTTCAGAATGCGGAGGCGGAAGGTGCCGCCGGGGTGATCCTGTACTCGGACCCCGCGGACTACGCCAACAACCAGTCGGTCGTGTTTCCGGCTAGCTGGTGGCTTCCTGGTTGGGCGGTCCAGTTGTCTCATGTCCGGTACCAGCTCTCGGGTGACCCATCCACGCCGGATTACTCATCCATCAGTAAGTAACAATACAGTAAAACTGCGATAACTCGAGGTTGCACGGGACTTACCTCAATGCTCGAGTATATAGTAAACCACGGACATGTATACACAAAGCATAAGTTCATTTCATGAATACACGCCAATTCTTTTTTTTTGCCATTTTGGAAATCGGGCCGGGGCCCCTCGGATAGGGAAAATTGACTACAATTGGGAAACGGGTAATGCGTATGTCAGAAAATGAAACGCCTGAGGCAGCACCAGGTCGCCGTGGTGTAAACGATAAAGTGTTCGATCCCCACTGTGGGAGCGTTCTTTAGATCTCCCCCAAAGACACCAAGTACTGGTTTTAAGCCCAGGAAACGGACTCGAGAGCGTTTTAATAAGCCTGAGGCTTTCGATGCAATCGAGCTAAAAATAAAATAAAATAGGTTTAAACTAACACCAGGAGTAAAACGTCACTGATCATTCATTTTAGGCGAGTGACTATTTTCCTATTGAATACAGGAAAATGGTCAAACAACATTGTACTTAAAATAACCGATTTACACTGGGTTCCTTTTCACATTTTGACACGGTGAAGTAAAGGTTTTGTCAATTTAAAGTCTTTTGTATCTGATATAAGCTTTGACCTCAAAGTCATGCCTTCAAATACCAAACTATCATTGTCTGCATAATCTATTGATCATGATTTATCCTGCCTTCCGAACTGTCGGATCAACTTACGCAACATCGTATAATTGCACACATATGGGCCCTGCTCTGTGACAAAGGGGTTTAATGCATGTGCGTTAAGCTTCGTCCCAGATTAGCCTGTTCAGTTCGCTCAGGCTATTCAGGGACGATACGTTCTGCCTAAACTGGATTTTGGCGAAGAAGAGACTTTATTGAAACGCAAAATCGCATGCAATCGGAAAGTGTCGTCCCTGATTACGCTGTGCGAACTGCATGGGCTAATCTGGGAGGACACTTTACGCAAATGCATAAAACTCCCTTTTCAAAGAGCAGGACTCATATTTAATTATCATACGTCAGATTACTGACACTATATCACACGATTGACCCATTTGCCGGAAGACAAGCACGTATTACTTTTAAGTGAAGATCATTCAGAAAGTCTAAACATGTTTGAACTCGAGTAATGCAGAAAAGACACGATATAGCAATATATATGGATTGTTCAATTAGGTATATAACTATGTTCTGTTTGATACGTGTTACCCGTGTAAGACAGTCATTCCGAAATAAATCTTCTGACATGACAGAAAATGTCATCATTAACACCACATCATAATATAGTGATTTAATAAACCTTTATCTTAATTGGAATATTAAGTAAGAATATAACAAACGATTCCATCGGTCAATGTTTAGTGTATAACACTTGATATTAAGAATGTTGGTAGTCGAAGGCACTAAAACAAAATTGAAATATAACTGGCGCTAAACGTAAGTGTCATTTTAAACATAATTGAGATTTAATTTGAGCATAAATACGAGATATTATGTGAGAGTTATTCTTGCAGCGGGCGTTCATCACCTCACGGAGCCTTCATCACACTTTCCTAAAATACCTGTTCAACCAATCAGATATGACGATGCGAGGATTCTTCTGAGGTAAAAGTGTGTTAAATCTTAGTCACATTTAAAGTTTAAACTTTATCAGATATTACATGTGGAAAAGCAAAAGCGTCTCTGTGAATTATGCATACGAATGTAAGTCTGCATAATATTTTGACATATATATTACACATCTGCTTACATATGTATATATATATGAGCCGCGCTCTGTGAAAAAGAGGTTAAATCCATGTGCGTACGGTGTCGCCCCAGATTAGCATGTGCACTTCGCACAGGATAATCAGGGACGACACTTTCCGCCAAAACTTGATTTTTGCTAAGAAGACACTTTCTTGAAACGAAAAATATCATAAAAGCGGAAAGTGTCGTCCCTGATTAGCCTGTGTGGTCTTCAGTGAAAATTACTATATATATATATATATATATATATATATATATATATATATATATATATATATATATATATATATATATATATATAATATAAGCTAGCATTCCATTAAGGTCGCCTCGTTGCTATCTTTTACAGCAATATGAACGGAGATATTGTGGATAACGACTGGTTTGGTGGCCTAAATATTACCTATCGATATGGACCTGGTTATGTCGACAACAGGTGAGTTTACTTTGTTTCCGAATTGGTTTGATTACGTATACTTTTATGTATACATTTATTTTAAAATGTGAATAAATAATACCGGAAGCAAAAGGATCCAATTTATTTTATGCTTTCCGGTGGTTTATAGAGAAATATCAGTGAATTAAAACTGATAATTTCACTGTTAAAACCGTGAAAATAATAGGTGAAAATTATTAATTTTCACTGTTTTACCGGCACTATTTTTTTTACCCCATTGTGACCCCCACGCATTCTACCACCAAGAGCGAGAAGTCTTCGATGAATATTTATATCAACATACGGAGTAACTTCCCTTGAACATACATGTACACACTGTTAACGTTATTTACGCTATAAATAGACTCCGCATATTTATACGACAACACGACATAAACAAATTGTGTCATCATATGATTATTTATTTTTTAAATGATGTTATCGGTGTTTTTTTCTTTTTACTTGATATGTGTTGCATTGTAAACACAAAAAAGTTATTGTTTAACGTTTGTTTTCTTGTGAACTATTTGCAACGCTTATTGTAAAAGCGATAATGATATTTTGGGGCGCCCAAAGGAAAATTGGTTTGAACGGATTGGCAAACGTATAAAAATATTAATTTGTGAGCATAAAATGAAAAGGATATTTGTTGGATTGGGTGGAATATCGATTTTAATTCACGAGTGATCATAGAAAATTATATTTTCACGAGTGGCGCAGTGGAGTGGAATTGTATGTATGTCGTTTATTGCATCATGAAACAACTTTTCATTGTATCATTGAACAACTATATACTGTATACAGTCGTATTAAAATAACTAGTTTTAGTTTATCCTGCAAATGATATACTGTATAAGAGTTCATTATTCAACGTTAGCCCGTCTACATTATTCTTAAAAAAGATGCATTGCACTATAATCTATATAGAGTTATCTGTGAAACTTTGCATAATACGTATGTGCAATTATTATTTCAGTGTCGTTACGTTAAACGTGGACAACATGGTACAGGAGAGGAATATAACAAATATAATTGGCGTCATAAAGGGCAACTTTGAAGCAGGTACAAATAAACTTTGTTTTGGAAAATCTGGGATTAATTCACGTGCAAAATCGTCCCAGATTAGCCAGTATACTCCACTTCCGCTTGTATTGTAGTTTTTTAGTTTAAGTGAAGTCTCTTCTTAGATAAAATCCAGTGTAAACGGAAATCGTTGCCCTTGGTTTGCCTGTTTGGATTTCACATGCGAATCCAGGACGACACGTTACGAACATGCATTACGCCAAGTTTTTCAGACCGCTGCTCAAATGCATATACCGTTGGTCCGTTGAAGGCAGAAAAAACGAACTATACTCTGTTAGTTTCACTGGAAGGAGTTCAGATGCACGTGCAACAAAGATATAATTATCCATATCGAGAAAGTGGAATCTAAATGCAATTATAATTACATATACGTATGAATTTTTTTATATAAACACAAAATTGTTGAATCAAAGTTTCGATAATTCAAAAATGTGTAGTCATTTTTCATAGAAGTGCACATTATTTACTAAATAAAAGTGTAATACAAACTTGATATCATTCAAGTAGATCTAATGTCCAAATATTTATCCTTTATGACAACGTGCCGCGTACCTCGTTTATGCTTTGAACAATATAAGAATATTAAACTCCAGAATCATTATAAGGATGGAAATGTTGGTACCAATGCGATTGTCATGCCATTAAGGCAAATGGCCAAGAAAAAGAATAAAGGATAAATAATGCAATGCAGTTCTCACCATATTCATGTTTTGTGAATGAATGAACCTGAGGTCAATACATTTAAGCCCGTGTTGCAAGTAAATATTTAATAATACATTTCAATGATAGCACATGTTTTAACATTTCAGACAAGTACGTTATCATCGGCGCCCATATCGACTCCTGGATGCAGGGTGGGGTGGATTCTGGCACCGGATACACCATCTTGCAGGAGCTGGCGCGCTGCTTCGCCTACCATATGAACAAAGGTGACGAATTACATTGCAAACATGTGTAGTCGTATAGGCGTATCAAGTTTTGATGGACGAAGGTCGATATGCCCTTTGATTGCTAAGGGTTATCACTGATGATTAACACTTAACAAAACATGTCAGATGGTCGTAGTTTTATACTATATTAGTATACCATTGATAATTCAATAGGCACTTGTTGATATATATATATAATAACAAATTACTGACTGATAGTTTGGTAATATATCAGGCGCGGTTTCGAAAAAAATTAATGGCGAGTCTTGTCGAGCCGTTATTTTATTCATGCCAAGCCCGATATATTACAAAACGATCAGGCAGTAATGTCTTTTTTCTGTGTATCATACCAATACGTGTACGATTTTTAAGAAATAATGAAAACTAAATGCAAACAGCTGCACATTCAGTGGGAAAGAATATGTTTGTCGTGTTAATTATGACGTCATAAGCACTTGCGCTTAATATTTGTTAAACATGACTTTTTGTCTTTTGCTGTTTGTGTTGCATTTTTTGTTTAAATTATATAACATCTTAGTATTAAGTTATTTGTTTTGTTGAATCTGATTCAATTTTACTAAAAATGTTTACTTTATATTTGATTCCGAGTAACATGACTTACCTCCTATCATCGACTGATATAAGCACTGCCTGTTGAACTGATTTAAAACAAATATATCACGCAACGTTATAGCGAATCAGGCAGATATCAATGCAGCGGTATGATAAACTGTATTATCATACCACCGCATTGATATCTGCCCGATATCACGTTGCCTGATATATTTTTTATATCATGGTCAACAGGAAGTTCTTATATCAGTCAATGTTTGGAGTTACGTGGGATATGCAATAAAGTCAACAATTTCTATCAACGTGAATCAGGTTGAACAAAACAAACCATTTGATACCAAGAACGTACATATTTTATTCTATTTTAAAGTCATAAATCACAATACCGTTTATTTTTTAAAAATCACCACAGCCCGCACTACAAAGTTAAATGACGTCATCAATGGGACAATACATCTTAAATATCGATAAAGTCTTTGCACTCGCAAGTGTTGCATAAAAAGTCAAGACAGATGATAACTGTATGCTTATCCTCAACTATTTAAACAAACAATTTAACACGCTTATCATCGCGTTATGTCAATATTGACACCATCATCAAAATGTCAATTTCAATACACATCTACAAAGTGACGTCTCCAGTCTATTCGGTGAAGTGTGTTCTTGAATTTAATTTGTCGCTGCAGTCCATTCCTGATCTTCAATTCAAGACGTTTATAATTTAAGCGGGTGTACTCTTCCCATTCGTAGTGCAAACAACTTTTTTTTCTCTATACGATGTTTAAAATAAGCAATTATTCGCGTCGTCTTTTCGAACGCCGTTGCTACATGTATGTCAACGTGTAAAAGCCGGATCAGCAAAATCAGCGGGGATCCGTACATTTTAAATATAAAATGGATTGTTTTACAGATTTTTAGGAAACTGTGGTATGATAAACAGAAAAACAGGTTACTGTCCCATCGTTTTGTAATATATCAGGCTCGGCACGAATAAAATAACGGCTCGGCAAGCCTCGCCGTTATATTATTATATGCCTCGCCTGATATATAACAAAACGATGGGACAGTAACCTGTAATTCTCTATATACAACGCCATTGCTATTGCATTAGGCACTCAATGATAAAATGAACTTTTTAGCATATGAATGTTAAAATATGAGTCACCGCCTTGGAACGGCCAAAACAATCGAGTGTATAAACAAGTGAAAATGCGCGCAAACCTTCACACTTAGCCTGAAAATAATCAAGTTAATTAAATATTTGTGTTCGTTCTTCAAGCTTCTCGGTTGTACAATAGAAAAACTGCATAAACATGCTGGATTTATTCAAAAATAATTCAAATGTATGTATATGCAGCAAAAAAACGTTTAAAAGACACGCTAAGATATGGCACATTTTTGCGTGTCAATCGATTCTTTCTGCAATATTACTCAAGTATTTTTATCAAGGAAATCACCGTTTAGCGCTTATTAAGCACTGGCACGTCTTTATTGTAGGATGGAAACCTCGGCGTTCCATTATGTTTGCCCTTTGGGACGCCGCCAAATACGGAAATATTGGATCGTACGAGTGGGCGCAGGTAAAGAAAAAAAATGTAAAAAATAATCTTTTGGGAAAATTGTGTAAGTTTGTTAATCAGATGTAAATGTTTATTACTTGTCTACATGCACAAAATTGATATTAATTATTGTACGCAATTGAAGCGTTTATAATTAATTATAATCAATTTTAGAAAATATACCCATGACGATTGAACTGGACAATGCTAATTGAATTTTCACATTTATTTCTTTTTGAATATTGTTATTAATGTTTATTCTAACTTAACGTCGTATTATATTGCCACGTTTACTTTTTTTATATTCCATATGGTTATGTACAATGACTTGTTTACTAGATAAATACGCTAGTATTGATTCTCTCGCTTACATTCTGCAATCGAGGAACCATAAAACTGCACGGTTATACAAAAACAAAATGCGTGTTTTACTTATGCATAGCTGAAATAAACAGAATGTAATATCATATTACGAATTGTGTTTTTCTTTTACTGCAGGAATATGAACAGGAGCTCAAGGGTGGAGCGGTTGCTTATATTAACTTGGATGCTGCAATACGAGGTAATAATGCACATGTACACGTTTATATTTCAAATATACGGTGTAATATAATGACATAAAATGAAGAGATTTAAAATTATAATATTAATTTGAGTATATAAACTCAATTTATATATTGACTTAGCTAAGACAGTTTTTGATGAACCAAGGAATTAATAATTATGTTCGTAGCATTTGATGTGTATATACACAAGTGTAAATTTATGGTCGAATGCTTACCTTTGAATTTATTCATATTAAATTGGTGCAATCTAATTGGCCGTTTCAATTGCCCAAAATACGAAATATAAGTTGTAATCTTAGTAAAACGAGTGTTAATTATTTTGTGTGTGAATTTCATTTATTCTGGCGTAGGCAATTCGTACTACTACTACTACTACTACTACTACTACTACTACTACTACTGCTACTACTACTACTACTACTACTACTACTACTACTACTACTACTACTACTACTACTACTACTATTACTATTACTACTACTACTACTACTACTACTACTACTACTACTATTACTACTACTACTACTACTACTACTATTACTACTACTACTTTTACTACTACTACTACTACTACTACTACTACTACTACTACTACTACTACTACTACTACTACTACTACTACTACTACTACTACTACTACTACTTATAATAATAATAATGCTGATAATACTAATACTAATAAAAAAAAATAATAATAATGAAAACAACAATAATACTAATAATTATATGTATTCCAGGAGACTACAGCTTCAGCGGCGCCGCCGATCCGCTGTTACGCTCCGTACTGATCCAGGCCGCTCAAACCGTGCTCCTCAACTGCAGTGGCGAGACCTACTGCTCCCAAAGACGCACAGTCTATCAACAATGGCTACAGAGCTTTCCTGACCCCACCGATTCCAGCTTGCCGAGGTGCCTGGCAGCTATTTAAGTTGTATCGGAAAACGATATGGCTCCTGCCTTAAATGCGCTTCTTTATTACGAAGTACCACACACATTTCTTCGCCAATTGAAAAAAATAGTTAAATAACTTGAATGAAAATCTGCTTGTACATTATGTCCTCAATGCAACGTAACTGAGAATGACATACCGTGACTTAGCACAAGGTTCTTACCTAAAATACATATGCACATGTATTCTATTAAAGTAAAATATCAGTCAAGTATTTTGTAGGACGATAACGTGTAACGATTCTGTGTAGATAACGGCCATATAATGTTTAACCATGTGACACCAGTTTGCCGAACAGCATGCATTGAATAAAACATCATCTTGTCCCAACGAAAGTGTGCCATAAGATGGCATAACGTTTTAGTATGGTCAGTTGCTACGCGTTATCCTTCCCAGTTCAACGTCTCCTCCTTGGCGTCTCTCACTCTACGTATCTCAAATTAAAAAATGTATAGATCTTCTCAAACCTATCAGTTGCCTATTTTTGATTATTCTTTTGATGCGTATCCATAGGGACAGTATACAATCTTCTGTTGTTAGCCACAACACTCGCAATATCACTTGAGGTTTCATATGCAAAGCTATGTAAACTTTCACTATGACAATCGTCTGACATAGGCGGATGGAGGATGTTCTTACACATTGACACGTTGGTATTCATGTGATCCTCTACTTCTGATGGCACGATGCTCATGCAAATGGCGACTTGATGGCACTGGCAAGCTAGAGCGGTTCAATGCATTTAAAAATACAAACATTTTTATGAAATGACAATATGCCATTAAATTTAATAAATATAATGGCAGTAAAATACATTCGATACGTACATGTCTGAGAAATCGCTTGATGTCAATGAGATATCAACTTTACTATACGCTTGTTTGGCACAAACGTAGTATTATTTTCCAGTTTAGCTAGTTATCGGTCTAAAATTGACAGTACGGACACGTCCTTATTTTTGAAAGTTTTGTACCCAAATATATTTTCCATCATCACACACGACGACGTCATATAAGTATCCATGAATGTTGCTTAAAGCCGGTAACGTTATATTCCAGGTTTGAACCGTTGGGTGAAGGAAGTGATCACGCATCCTTTTTGTACAGGCTTGGAGTTCCAGTGATGTTTCCACGATTTACATACGATACACGGGTATATACTCAAGTTAATTATTTACGACCGCTGAAAATTGCCCCTCCTCTTTATTCGTCGAGTGGTTTTTGTTAAAAATCCACTCTGGGTTTTAAAGATCTGCCGGCAGCAACGGATATATACGTGCTCATAGAACAGAACAATATTTAAAATTAAAGATTGACATAATATTATTTTAATAAGTATGTCAAATACTCCTATTATTAAGGATAGTATTTATCTTTATTTGTTTTACATCAAGTTCGATATCGTATCTGCCTAAATATATATGCAAACATGCACCATATGTTAACCTCAAACTAGACGAGAAGAACGCACAAAGTTAATAACCCATTTCTTATCTCGCTAATTAATCATGTCTTGGGTATGCATGCGGCCCATTGATTGTTGTATGACTTGATGTAAATTGCGGGCTGACATCCATATACGTACGTTGCACATATACTATTTCGTCGCCAATTTTGGGCACGTAGTTTTGCACATTTTTTAGTCGGAAATTGTTCACGTCACGATTCTGTGTTCCAATCTATATATATTATTATTATATACTATATTATATACTTTTCTTCAGTAGAGGAGGAGTACGAGACACACAGCCGAATATTACGGTCACACTATTTGTTATTATCATGGGACCGATAGGCCGCTTCTGTTAGCTTGTAATTCAGACTATTTTACGAACATTGGAAAACGTTGTGTAAGAATTAAATCAATAGAAATAAATCGCTATGAACACTGAAATGGAGTTGTGTATGTTTTTAATGTTTTAAAGACTTCGTGGCAAGTACTTGCGTCACCCTAATGCGCTACTTTCAGCTATTTTTTACCTAAGACATTTACAAACAGTAATGAGTTATTCGACATTAACGTGATATGTGTTAACTTAAAAGCATAGAAACAAGCTTGTCTTGCATTTGAAAACAAATTCGTAAATTTCATGTTTTTTACAAGTATAAAACCAAAATATTTTGCAAAGCTGCAGGCTAGTTTAACGTTGGCATATTTCCGGTTCAATTTGATATTGTCATATATGTAGCTAAACATTGCTTAAAGTCGCGGAATAGATCGTTGGTTTCCATATAAAT
Source organism: Dreissena polymorpha (assembly GCF_020536995.1). Lineage (NCBI taxonomy): Eukaryota > Metazoa > Mollusca > Bivalvia > Myida > Dreissenidae > Dreissena > Dreissena polymorpha. The sequence goes on along the minus strand of NC_068359.1, from coordinate 49,647,999 downwards.
CGTTTAGCGAGAAAAAAACTTTAAATACATTCATTGAAATATTATTTTTTTCGAGTTTGACATCGAAAACCTAGTCAAAATCGCTTTCGAATCGATTATGTAAATGATCATAAATGCATGCAGTAGATAAAAAAATCATTGCAGCGTTGCGAGTTATACAAATTGTATCTATATTTAGCTTTCGCTAAACATGATAAGCATATGGAAGATTAATACATACATTTAGCAAAAACGTAGCGTTGAAACTCAGTTTCCGTCCGTAACAGATGTATTTGCATTTGTTCTTACCTTTTCTCCGGTCAATTCGCCCGTATTCTCAATTGTGTTTGTTTAGGTTTGAATTAACGTGTCGAATCATGAATATTAATTTAATCGTTTTCGTATTTTACTTTATTCGACCCCAAATTAAAAATTGCTGTATTGTTTGTTTTCAACAGATTTCAACCGGATTTACAGTGATATTCTCAATAAAGCACGTTCTCTTACGATTCTGCCCATATAAATCTCCGCGAACGGGGACTTAAACAAACGTGTATCACGTGTTATTTTTAGAAATATCCGTCTCTGCTAAGCTATCCTGCGTTTGGTGCTCTTGAGGACACGAAAACATACGTGGAAACGCTAATAGATCCTGGCTATGCGCTTCACATCACTATGTCCAAGGTGCTTTGTGACGTCATATTGCGGCTCGCTGATTCCGCTGTCCTGCCGTACGATTTGGACAGCTTTGCCAGCGCATTGAAAAAAGGGAATGCGTCTCTTAGTGAACTAGCCACTGTGGGAGGTACTCTTATAACTTCAATAGGTTGTTTTCCACTGCAATATATCTTACTAACGTAGCGAATAAGGCACCACAATTGTTAATGTCGTTCATTTTAAAAGATTGATAAGCAAAGGAAATATACATTTTTAATGCTATATTTTTGATAAGCACTTATTATGTTTGATAAAACATCAACGTGTACGTTATATTATTTTTACAGGACTCACACACGTGCAGTTCTCTGAAAGCGAACGACAATACGTTTGTTTCTGTTAGTTGTTTTAAAAAAATGTTATATTCCGTGAATGGGCTTTGTGGTGGAATATTTCTTTCCACTATATACTTTCATGCAATTATCAAAAGGTCTCAGAGAACTGTACGAATATATTTCTCATTAAAGGACAATGAACAATGAAGAAGTTTTGAAATCTCATTCATCCTATGTAATGTTTCGATTTCAGATATATTTTCTCCTCTGCGTGCAGAATTGAAACGTTTAATGGATAATACATACGACGTAGTTGCTGATATCGTCAGTTTGGATAAGACAAATATAAGGTAAGGTCATTCATAGAAAAAGCATTCGAATGCTAGTAAATTTCCAGCGATAAAATAAATACATTAATGTTTATTTATGAACAATAATTTTTAATATTTGACAACAGTCCGTTTTCTTTCCAAGTATCTAAATTTTAATATTTTATCATTTTATGTTAAAAAAATGAATTTAAATAAGTAATATAGAGATACAATTCTAACGACATGTCAAGCCTTATAATTGATTTGCGTCTGACATTTATAACAACAGAAACCATAAATTATTTTGCCTTGTTTTATTTTTCTGTTTACAGTGACCTGCAACTTAAAAAGATTAGGCCCCTATTTCTTTAACGCGTTTAAGTCTGGTTTAAGAATACTTGGCTTAAGTACCTATTTTATTGATTTGAGTCCTTGTATAAAGCTCATTGTGATGTACAAAATAGTCTTTATGTTCCTCTTCATACAATTAGTTTGGCTGTACAATTCAACCAATCGACTCAGTAAACTGCTTTGCGTATTTATAAAAGTTATTTCAACAAAAAGTTCGACCACTTCGTGTGGAAACAACGGACTCTCTTAACTGTGTCTATTTTCACTTGTATTTTCCTAACGTGTGTTTAACCTTTAACGTTGAAACAAAAAAACTGATTTGCTTATTTTCTTGCGAATTTTCTACCGTGGGTTCGTCCGTTCCTTTTAAATAAAAGACTCAATACAATTATTTTTGCGTTTTTAAAAGGTTTGTCTCTAATGAGTTCGACCTCTACATTTCTTCTAAAACTTCTCTTGTTCGGTTTGTCGTGAGTTCAAAAGGTACATTTTGATCTCAAGAATGAGTTAAATAAGATGCTTTATTTGAATTATCCTGTCTATAAGCATTTCGATTAATACATGTGAAACAATAAACATAGTAAAATGGGTAGCTTTTCGACTTTTCTGTCGATAGAAGGCTCAAATAACACATTTGATAAAAAGACATAGTAAAATGAATAATTTTTCCTTGATCTGTCTGTAGGGGTTCAAAATATAACTATACATTTGGAACAAAATACTCAGTGAAATGAGTTGCATTTTGTACTTGTTCCTTCTATAACGATTTCGACTTGTACATTTTGAACAACTTTTTTATTTTTGTAATACAATTGGATTTTTTTTCTGTATATAAGAAGTTCAACCTGTGTATTTGGAACAACAAACTCATACAATTATTTGCTTATGTTCAATTGTTTTATCTACAGTGAGTTTGACCTTTACATTTGGAACAACAGACTTACCCAACTTAGCCGAGCGTTTCTGTCGGAGCCCGGACTTTCATCGTCCGAACATTACATGTAAGTGTGTGTCTTTGTGTCTTTAACCCACATAAAGATAGGTAAAGTGGAGTCCACTGTATAATAATTATCATTATTTAACAAATGCATGTTCAATAAATGAGAAATGATATGTGAATCAAAACATATATAGTGTATAAAAATCAAATGTGGAATCAGTAGATATTGTTTATACTGGTGTAAGTATATTTAAAGTTAATATTATACGAAAGCATTTGAGACAAATTATGTAAAACATGGTGTGAAAAAAAGTGAATGGTGCAGACATATTCATATTAAACAAAATAGAATTCGATGAATTCGACGGTCACTTAAGTGTATGTTTTTTCTACTATGCACATGTGAATACAACTTATCTATCATTTTTTTGTTATTATCTTAACAATATTTGCAGTACACAATAAACATTGACAATTTGAAATCATGAAAAATATGTGGTATCAAACAATTCATTAAAAATAAGATTTGATGTATACAAATATTTTTACTAAGATCTTTTGTTTCATTTCAGGAATTTATTACATGGACCAGATTCTACAGACGCCAATGATGACGTCATATTTCCTGGAGTCATTGCGGCATCGAGCTCAAACAACCCTTCGTTTTCATCGTTATATCAAGAAATGTCAAGACTTATATTAGCATTGCGTCGAGCCAACAACATTTTGACTGACGAAATTATTACTTGATCTTCAGAGTACGGATGTGCTTGGGTCTTATTGTATTGGCAATGTTGATATGTCAGATAAAAATGATCTCAGTAGCTCATGGCAAAATTCGGAATGAACAAATGACGATTGTGTAGATATATGGGCTATACACTCAAGCTTAAGATTTTTGGCCTTGTATTTAGTCAGCATGAATAATTATCAGGCATTTTAGATTCCTTAATATCGTAAGACGTCTCCTATTATTTCAACTCTATTAGTTTGTTTTATGTATATTTCGAACATGATATAGTATGATGCAATTTAAGTCGACTTATACAATCAATGGAAGCATAAACAAGTGATTAAATCGTGTAAACATATCAACTTTATCATGAGGAGACCATTGCAAATGCTTGAAACATCGATATCTATACTTGGCATGTGACTTATCAAACAAACAGCCATTGTTGGCATGCATCACATGACATGGCAGCCATTGAAATCCACGCAATGCCTTTGCGTGCCACGAATTGTTGTTACATACCGCCTAAAGACTGATATGTCTTTGGACAGCATCACATGGCCTTTATAAGTATATGAGACGGTACAAAGCCTATTATCTAACACACACAAATGTATCGATGAGAGCAACTGCGTTTCCAGAAAGAGAAACGACCTATGATTGCAATAAAAAGCCTGAGAAGTGAAAAACTAACGCTATCACTTATGTTTGGAAGCTAAGCAGATGAAGAGCCAAGTAAAATTGACAAAAGTAAGGAATGACAAAACCTTAAAATGGTATGTCTTTAATGTAAAGCAAGTTGTCGATGCATATACATGTATACAACAATTATTAGTTTGATTTAAATTATGATGCAAAACATGTGGTAGATGGTTTAACTACGTTTGTTGTTTTTTAAATTATTTTTTATGGTTTACAAATGTCAATCAACTTTGTATCACTAGTTCACAACTGAAACCAGTTTTTATGAATTTCTTCATGAAATGTTCTTTTGATGGTTGTAATTATATTGTTTAGCATTATTGGTTAGTTCTATTTACAATCGTACGAACAAAATATACGACGGTATATTTGAACTTGATATAAAATGTTGCATTGTTACGCCAAAGTATAAGCTATTGAAAAAAGATTGCGGTTTGTATGATACTGTTTTGTAGGAATCGTCTTATTTCTTATGTGTTGATATAGTTGTTCTTGTTATCGTTGCATTATTATTTTATAAATTACAAGCGTACACGTCTGGTGGTTATTTTGCGTTATTAATTGCCAGATGAAATTGAATGCACATCTTGATTATCCGGACATAAACCTTGTATTAATTTTAAAAGTAAATGCGCTTTCACGTCGTTCGTTAGTTTAAATATTCGGAATTACATGATTTTGGGGAAACTAATTTTTTTCATTTCTACCTGTGTGTATATAGGCAATCATAATATAGAAAATTACATAGCATGCCCATGTTAAAATAAGTATGTTGTCATGACATGTTAATATGTCCAACAGGGTAAGGGAATCATTGCATTAGCGCCAAAAATTGCATAGTCACGCAAAACTTAAAAGCACACACAACCGTTATTACTTTTATTGTAATGTAAAAATAAATGTTACTACTTTGCAATATTTGCATTTAGAGCCCAATATGATATGTTTACTATGAATTTGTGATTGAAATGAATATTAGTTCATTCCTTTCAAAAAAGTAAGGAGTGTATTGATTGCTTTGCATTTAATTATTATATTTCTACAAACTATGTTTATAAATAAACAATGTCAAGTAACAATAATTAAGTACTTAAATCAGTGCAATAAATATTTACGGCGATTTCTTTATAAATATGATTAATATGTCAATGTATCTATTCATCGATGTTGAAAAAAATACATAAATATAATTGTCTGTAAAGTTGTATTACACATCCACATCGAGATGTGCTATATAGTATTCCTGTAGGTTAAGAATGTACTTGTTGCAATAATTTTAAATAAAATATTTTTTCTAGTTCGATTTGCTTCCTAACGTTGTTTTTATGCACATAAAACACCTTCGCGGCATTGAATTGATGCGCAATACTACATAAAACTATTTGTTAGTGGGCGAACATTCCACATGATGTTTAACAATAACATTATATATATATATATATATATATATATATATATATATATATATATATATATATATATATATATATATATATATATAAATTTGTAATTTCAAAATCGGTTTAATTGAGATTTCTTTTAAAATTTTAACTAAATGTCATAGTATAATTATACTAAAATGGCTTGAAATTCAAGTCTGCATAAACTTGTTTTTTTTGTGATGAAAATACTTTCTTTAAACTGAAAATATCATAAAAGCGGAAAGTGTCGTCCCTGATAAGCCTGTGCGGACTGCATAGGCTAATCAAGGAAGACACTTAACGCAAATTTATTTACCTTAAGTGTTGACCGTAGAAGAGGGCTCTTGTCGCTTAAAGAGCCAGACTTGAACACCATACAGGAGGGTCCATGCTCTAGTCACTTTAACTGTCTGAAGTAAGCAGAGTACAAGACTTTAACTGCTAGGTATGAGCACTTTACAGAAGGACCATCGCTCCGGCCTTTTAAAATGCCTGCAGTTAGCCACACATATGAGGGCAAATTCTTTAGTATTTTTAACTGTCCGAAGAAAGCACCTCACAAGAGGGCCAATGATCTAGTTACTTTAACTGTCATAATTTAACACCTTATAAGACACACATGCTCGTGTTACTTTCACTGCCATAACTTAACACTTTGCAAGGGGGGAACATGCTTTAGTTACTTTGACTGCCATAACTAAACGCCTTATAAGACGGCAAAATGTTCTAGTTTCTGTAATAGCCATAATTAAACACCTTATTAGTAGGCCAACGCTCTAGTTAATTTAACTGCCATAACGGAACATCTAACAAGAGGGTCAATAGTTCTTGTAGCTGCTATAATGAACACATTTCAAGAAGGCCATTGCTTTAGTTACTTTAACTGCCTTAACTGAACGCTTTACAAGAGGACCAAAGCTTTAGTTACCTTGACTACCATACGTGAGCACCTTACATGGGGACAAATGCTCCAGTCACTTTAACTGCCAGCAGTGAACACCTTACAAGAGTGCAAATTATCTAGGTACTAAAACTGCCAGAATTACACACCTTACCTAAAAGCTCTAGTTATTTTAACTGTCAACAGTGAACCTTTTTAAAGAAGACCAATGACCTAGTCACTGTGAGTGCCAGAAGTGAACATCTTAGATGATGGTCAATGTTCTAGTTTCAAGTTTCAGAAGTAAACACCCTTAAAGAGGGCCGATTCTCCAATCACTTTAAATTCCAAATGTGAACATCTTACAAAGTAGCCAATGTTCTAATGTATTTAACTTCCACGAGTGAACACCTTAAAAAACGACCAATGCTCTAGTCATTGTAAGTGTAAGCAGCGAATATTTTAGATGATGGCCAATGTTCTAGTTACTTCAAGTTTAAGAAATGAACACCTTTTAAGTTAAACTCCAGAAGTGAATACCTTACACAGGGACCAATGCCCTAATCTCTGTAACTTCCAGGAGTGAACATCTTACGAAACGACTAATGCTCTAGTCATTGCAAGCAGTGAACATATTAGATGATGTAAAAGTTCTAGTTACGTCAAGTTTCAGAAGTCAAAATCTTTCAACAGGTTTAATCCTCTAGTCCCATTAAATAACAGAAGTAAAAGCCATACAAGAGAACCAATTCTAATTTATTTAACTTCCAGAAGTGAACACCTTACAAAATGACTATGTGTTGCTTTAGTCACTTTAATTCCAACAAGTGAACGCCTTGCAAGAGATTCGATGTTCAAGTCCATTTGACTGCCAAGATACGATACAATTGCAGTCGACTGTGTCAGTACCTAGCATCATAAACTCGTATTGATATGTTGCCATCATATACAATATTTAGGCCTCGTTATGTGAAAAGGGGTTTAAACGTATGTGCGTTAAGTGTCGTCCCAGATTAGCCTGTGCAGCCTGTTGTCTCATGCCATAACTGTTACTTCCTTATGTTCCTTCCTACAAAGTAAAGTCTTATTAAAGCCCATTTATTCATTCATACTACTTAACACGGCAAATGAAGTATACGACCAAATCTTGACATCAAAAAGAGATGAATGACAAAAAACAACATGCATTTATTCTAATATTTGGAACATAATATCAGAGACTTGGTTTTATCAAGATAAATATATGAGTTGCTCAACGTACGATCTTGGATTACATGAACTTGCCAATAACATATTGTTTCCAAGAAAATGTCAATTAAATGTTTCTTTATTTACAAAACAAACACTATTAAAAAACAACCACAACATGAATACATATTGTTTTTCAACTGCAACACGTTTTGTTCTACATGTATGAAACACAGACAGCATCCAAACCTTAGTTGCTTTTCCCAGTTCTTCTCGATGACTCACCATAGCCTGATGAGCACCAGCGTAACATATAAGTCGTAGAGTGGTCAAACGTTTATTTTTATAGACTTCACTTGTTTTGCCACAGGCTTTGTCGATGACACACGATGGTCGCTTGCGTACCTTCATCCAACGTGTCGTGTTGAAAGACGACACCCCCGGAATGCGACCCAAGGTAGAGGGCTGCATCATTTGACCCAATCATATCAGGACTCACTCTCAGTCTGAATCATTGTTATTGGTTATCTACGATTCATGCATAACTATCGACCTCTTTACCACACCATTATGTCTTTATGCATGTGAATGTTCAATTTAAAATTGTGTGTGTTTTAATGCTTCCATGTGTATGTCCTCATCATTGGTAAAGCTACACACGCGTCATTTTACAACTTTAAGCCAATCCGAAGTGCATTCTGTTGTGTCCATGATTCATTTACCCATGTGGGTTGAATTAAGTGGTGACAGAACATTTAAGTTTATGTACGCTTTGATTTTGTGTCTATACTTAATCGTGCGCGTGGGATTGCCATGAATAAAAGGAACTGATATTAGGTGCTAGCGGTACTTAAATTTGTATTGTTTTATTTAAACATATTGCGGTCAAAGGGTACTACATATGCAATTGAAAAACGTATTTAACGTTTCATATGAACGCAATCATATTTCAACATGACTCGATATGAATGATACACTTATTGTCGCACAAACCTTACGATTTACCGAAAGAGAACATAATTTATGTTTCTTGTTGAAGTGAAACCGCGATTAAACATATATAGTTAAATAAATAACACGTGGTTGTGCGTCTTCTTTATTCAATACTAAAATTCCCATGAAAATTGTCAAAAAATAATATTCGGAAAACATTGTTTTCCCGAACAATAACCTATATTAAATGTTTTGCTATTTAAAAGCTGACAGCGCGCTCTGCAGCACGTGTTTCTGCATTTACACTACGTTTTTAGTATTCAAAACTTGTTTAAGCGAGATAATACGATTTTCATATGTGTTAAATTATAAAAAATAATACATTGAAGACGAATTTAATAAAGTAGAGCAAAGACAAATTAGCGCCCCGAGCCGATTGTGACGAAGATATTTCGTACATTATTTGCTACAATAACCGAAGCATTCGTCTTTTTAGCTAGTGTTCGTGTGTCGTATGAATAGGTATCGTTGCAGGAATTTAAAATGAACCGTTAAATTAAATTAAGTTTCACACCGTACATGCATGATACATGCTGGTGAATTCGATTGTACAGACATTTTCGATTTCAGAATTACATAATTATCTGTCTTATTTCGCATTTTGCGACACATGTTCTTCTAAACATTTATCTTAATTTGTATTGAAATACATGTATAATAAGTTTTTTAAACATTTTATATAAATTCATAAATAATTGAGAAAATCGTATAATCTCGCTTTAATGTAGATGTTTCTGCTGATCATGCGTGTTATTAAACATTATAATACTGGACCAGGTGGTCTTTCATTTACTAGTAAGATTCACAAAACAAACTAACTATTCAAGGGACAAAATCTCCACATTGAATTTATATTGGTAAATACGATCTGTTTCCCTTGAATCATAAAGAATTACGTAAGAAATACAGATACTTTAAACCTATTTATTTTAGCTCGATTGCATTGAATTAATTACTAATCATTTGAAACGCTCTCGAGTCCGTTTCCTGACCCTAGAACCAGTTCTTGGTGTCTTTGGAGGAAATCTAAAGAGGGTGGATCGAGTCAGTGACCTCTCGGTCGCTTGGTGGACACCATATCCATTACACCACTAAATATATATAATATATCTTACTAAGGATTTCAATTTTTAAATGAAGATCTACTGAGATTAAAAAGAAAATTTAAACAAGGAAGTGATTACATTAAAAGGAAAAAGTAAAGTGTAAGGTTCTTGTGGGGATCGAACCAATGCCCTTCAGGTCAATAATTGGACAACATTACGACGTGCTAACCGATTGCGCTACAGTGGAAAGTGATTCGTAATGTCATGATTTTTAATATATAAACTAAATAGCGGAGAACAATTTCGAAGATACCTACAATAATTTGAATGAAAATTAGTTTGGGCATTCCCTATAATTCTATCATGATTTGAACGTACAGAAAACGAAAATTCAAAGAAATATTATATGACATATATACATTTCAAATTCTAGAACTGGTAGATCTATTAATCGACTTACCTTAAGGGAAATGTAAAGCTGTAAACATTTAACTATTTATCTGTCAAAAGAGCTAGCTTCTGAGCAATGAACATGTTTCGCTGACGCTATCTCTAAAATCATCTGGATAAAACGGAGCGTTCGCCGACATTTTGACAATTTTCGCATGTAAACATAATCTGGTACCCGTGTCAGAGTATTGGTACCCAAAATATTGAAGGGCGATAACACAGTCGTACAACGAGTGAAGACTGTTTGAACAGTGATAACTAACCCTCATCAGTAAAAAGACTTGACAGCGTATGTTTGGAGTTGAGACTGTGTTGTGTTTTGTACTAACTGTTTTTTTTCCTTATATTTGACGTCTTGTGTGCTTGTTTACATAATTATACCCGTAACCCCCCTTAGCCCTCACTTTGTATTGCGCTTTTCGAATTTTAAAAGTTTTTCTTTTTTTAAGATTGAAACTGAATTATACGCACGGGGGCGTACTGCCGTAAGCCTAGGAACGCCCCTGAATACTGCATATTAGGATCGATATACACAACCAAGCCTTGTTATTTTGCCTGTTGCAACTTTCTTTCGGCTACATCTAATTGCTTGACTATGATATGAACGCAAAAAGTTTATGATTATTTAAGCTTTTTAATAAAGACATGATGTACGTGATATTCTTTTTGATTTCCTTTAATTGTGCTTCAAATGTTTTATTTCCACATTGAGTAATCAAATGCAGTTAATTTAAATTGTGACATAAATTGCATTACAACAGATGAGTTTTTATCATAAAGTCTTTATCATATAGCCTCATGAACCCAGTCCATACTCGGTCGCACATATATACTCAGGGTGCAGAATCAACTGGGTTTCCCGGGTCTAACACACGGGCCGGACAGAATGTCAACACACTGTTAAGATCTTTATTTTTGCAAATATCTCAAGTTATGAAATACATTTGCAAAAATCTGTTGTGCATAAAACCCAGTTTTTCTTGAAGTTTGTGCCGATATCTTATATAAACATAAATCCTTGAATACGTCAAAAATCGTTGAAAACATTCCACGTTGCGTGAACATAACCGTGTACAATGAAATCAGTAGACAAGATAAGATGATTGTTGAATAAAGTAATTCCGATGTATTTTTTATTGCATAAGCAGTATAAAAATCGGTCTTTTATGCACACGTTGAAATTCTTAAGATGACGCGAGACTTCGTTGCAGACGGACATTGGCAGTAAGTTTTAGCAAATATTTTTGGTTAATGATCTTTTAAATACACATGCCAAAGCACCATCTCAGCTTATATGTGCTATCCTTTTGCTATATACCTGATGAATGAGTAATAGATGAGTGACTAATAATAAACAAATGACAATTGTTTTCTTTTGAACTACACAATAATTAATATGAAAGGAGATACTACAAGGCATGACATTTCCCCTACATTAAAGATTATCTTTTCTGAAGTTTGTAATTAAACATTAACTGGACAACAAATGCAATAAAATTTATAACATACAATTTGTCACATAAAAAATGCAATAATTATGTACATAATTTTGTTTCTTTTAAATTTCTCTTTAGTTCTTGAAACTGCCGTTTACCAAACACAACTGGTGCTTCAATTTTCAGGTAAGGTTATTCATAGTTCCTTCACTAAGCACTTTTCAATGTTAATTCACACTGTAGTACACCTAAATAATTACTTAAACAGCTTTAAATGTCCATGGAAACACTATTAAAATACACTGCATGAAAGTCCATTGAACACAGGCACATACTCATACATGAGAGTCCATGAAACACTGTTGTTTATTATTCACAAAGCCCATGTAACACTTGTTGCAGTTCATGATATACTGATGGCAGCCCACGAAACATTCAATACATTTTTTTTACAAAGTCGATGAAACACTGAATACTTATTTTTTCACAACGTCAATGACACATGGAATACTTATTTTTCACATACCGTCCATGAGAAACCTGTTGAAGTCCATTGAACACTCGGCATAGTTAATGAAACACTGGGAATATTGTTTGTACCTCCATTTAACGCAAAAGCACATAGTCGTTAAAATATCTTTCACACTATATTAATGTTATTACTGAAATATGAATTGATGAATCTCTACACATTAGCATTTAAACATGCACTTGTTTATTAAAAAAAAAACAGTCCATAAAAATGTTCATAAGAATAATTACAATTGTTTGTGTTTTTTTTTTCAAATTATTGCAGGAACATGCGAAATACGTTTTTGCAGATCCGTCAGAAGCTGGGAGTTGGGAGTGAGGGCCTCCAGGAGTTCTTCTTGTCGTTGAGAAGATGAGGAATCTCGTCAATTGGCAATATCCAGGAGGGATTGATATGTGTACATACGAGCTGTGGCCTTACTGTCCATTTGATAGCCTGCTGAACCGGGGAGGAGTAAGGCGTGAGCGTTATGGATCAGATAAGGACTTTCTGGAAGTCGAAGAGATGAATTGTCAGGTTGAGACAGCAGCATTCCATTATATTAAACAGCTAGGAGACGTCAGTCAGGAGTGAGAAGTCGACAGTTCTTTTGAGGCCAAAGCAGATTTTTGAGAAGAGGGTTCGATTCTTCATCAACTGATGTCCAATCACATTTGGCCGCAGGAAAAAGAGGCATGGTGCCATTCATCAGCAATGATTAGGCTATACATCGAAGCAGATGCGATGGTGGAGTTGGCATATGCGAGTCGCCGTCCGGTGTGTCGATAATATATAACTCTTTTTGAAGCGGTGAATTGGGAACATACTTTGGTGTTGGTTGCTGATGAACAGTTCTAGTTGGAAGAGGTGATGCTCGAGGAAGTGCATCGAAATATGTTATCTGTGAGGGTGTTGATTATTTTGGTGTAGGTTGATTAAAAGCCGAGGTGCCGGTTGAAGAGGTGATACTGGAGGATATGCGGGAATTTCATCATGTGTCGGTGTTGAAAAAGTGGATGACTGTTCTCAAGTAGATTTGTCCGTGTTGAATTGGGCTTGGAGTTGGATCTCTACGTGGATATTTTGATATTGATGAAATATCATGCGTTTCTGAAGTATCATCTTGATGAAGTGATAATGGTGAGGCAGAGTGATTGGGTGTCCTTCTCAGCCAAACGGAAAGCCTTAATGATGATGTTTTCCTTCTTCCGGATGCAGTGCATGTCAGATGATTAAATTACGATAAGTGATGCATATTCTTTGATAATGGTGGTGCTGTCATGAAAGGTAAACAATCTCCCAGTGGGTTTATGGGCGTCTTAAACCAATGATTGGCGCCGCTTTAACGATTCCATTGCCCGGCATAGGTTGTGGTTTAGACGGACTTGAAATATTCCAGCAGCAGATTCGGCAAAGGCCTTGATAGAATAGAAAGTGATGATGATTGCAAGGAGGAAAAAGAAAACAATTTCCTTGCGCTTTGGAGGGCAGGATGTCCCCAAGGCTTTTTCCCATTTGGAGATGCGTTCTTCAATACCAGATTTTTTTCTAGCAGACCATTTTGACATAAGTGGGCGGGAGTACTGTTCCTTAGGGGAAAGATTATCAACGACATCATGGAGATGAACATATTTTAGGGGCTTGACTGAGAAAAAGAAGCATATTTTGAAGGAAAGGAGGCCAATTAGTGCATTTGCCATTTCGACAGGATGTTTGATTTTTACAGGATGACAGAGGTTGCCCACCCTTTTGAATTCGCGGGTCTTCTCGCCCACACAAATGGGACAGAGAACATCATCATAAGGCAGTTTCGATGAACTCCGTAATGCACAAACCGGTTCGTCTAATCAATGGCATTCATTTGAAAACGGTGCACATCTGATGGTTAGCAAAACAATGGTTTACATGGGATAAATCGCAGCTGGGTTATCAAGCAAATTCCATTATCTCCAGAGAGCTCTCTTAAGTGCGCGCCTTCTTCATAACAAAATATACATGAGCTCTATGTAACCACCTTGCACTTACTATGCTACTATGATTATTGAAGGTGTTATCATTTTGGAAGGGAATATGACCAACTGTGATATGCGTCTCACTTACTGAACTTTATATATAATTTACGTGTAATGAAAGTTCGCAAACATCAGTTACATGTTGCTAATTTAATGTCTATTGCCATTGTGCTGAACATTGCTCGGAACATTTGTATCCATTTAGGTAAATGAATGCCTTTGTTTATCATCAATCTGTCAACTTAATTACTTTACTAATGTACCACTGTTGATTTTTTAATCATATATACAAGGTCATCTATCTCTTTAGTGATCACATATGGGACTTTCCGCTGAAGAGACAGTTTGCTACATATTCCAGCGTATGGTGTCGTGCAACCATACAGGGTCACTGATTTTGAAAGGTCGAACTTTTGCATGAAAGTCATAATGACACTTATAATAACACGATAATTAAGATTTTAAGACATTTTCTGGCTAGATAGTGAATTGTTTAGAAATTGTCATGAAGGTCCGTAACATGTGTTTCAGGTTGATCGGATGCATTGCACTGAGGCAGCAAACCAATACAGGCTTGTAAAGGCAAGATTATTTAATGGCCGAAAACCATCCGGTTTGGTGTTTGACCATTGATGGAAATAAAAGAACTGTATGCCATCATACCCAACTTTGCGGGAGGAAGGTATCCCATGACCGTTGGTTTGGAGCGCAATACATTGTCAACATTTTCTCAAGTGTTAGATTAAAACGTTCACCCATGACATTTGATTGCATATGATGAGCAGTTGAAGTTGTATGCTTATTTGACGCAAGGTACATATTACGTCGAAAAAGAAGGAAGTAAAATTTCAACCTTGGTCGCTGTTAATGAAAAAATGGAATCCAAATCTGGATACATAAGTATCTACAAAAGCCTTTGCAATTGTTTGCACTGCTTGGTTGAGCAAGGCCACAGCTTCAGTCCAATGTGAAAAACAATCACATATGACCAGAACAAACGAATAACCGGATTCTAAGATAGGGGTTGGTCCATAAATGTCAACAGTCACATGTTCAAGTCAACCTTACACAACCAAATTACCCAGCGGTGACTTTCCCGGTTTGCTTGTTTTACGAGCTTCACATTTTGTACACTGAAGGCAATATTTTGCAGTATACTCCTTTATACCTGGCCAATAAAAAGTTTGACGCACTTTGGTCAGCGTCTTGTCATCACCTTAATGGCCACCAGATGTTTATCATGATAATAGTGAACAGAATCTTTAAAACGATTTGCTGGGACAACAATCTGCATTTGATGTTTATAATCGCTATCGAACCAAGTACGACAAAGAAAACTCTGCGACACACTCAGTCTATCACACATGCGCCATAACGTTTTAATTGTAGATGACTTGCCATTGCGTTTGGTATTCAGACTGTTGCAGTAGTTGAATGATAAATTGAAAGTCAGGGTCATGAAGTCATCAGCTTTAATTTTGTCTATTGACAGATCGAACAGGATAGCCATTGTGGATTTGAATAACACAATATTGAAATGTGGACTTCGTTGAACAACTCTGCTTGGAATAAATGGATCTGGCAATACATCGTCTGTTATGCTTGCCGTTGTTGTCTGTGTAACACTTGTGCAGTCTTGCTCGACGTTTCCGCTTTTCTGTTTAGCACACTTTGAACATGGCAAACGCGACAATGCAGCAGCATCAATGCATGTGTGTCCTACCTGCTCGATGGAGACGGTCAAGTTGTAAGTACCAAGTGCTTCCAGCAAACAGAAAGCTTTCCCAGTCGGATTGTTCAGATTTCGCATCAACTTACAACAACATTATTGGTCCTTAGAAGGATCGGCTGACCATAGTGATACGAGTTAAATGACTTGAATGCTTGAAAAAGCCTTTGCGTGTAACACAATATGAGCCCTCTTGGTCATTGAGGGATTTGCTGTGATAAGCGATGACGATCAGCATCATTCTGTAGTTGAGACAGGACAGCAACAGTTGCAACATCACTGGCTTCAGTATCTAAAATGAACTTAGCCCCAGGTATTGGATAACTAAGAATGGGTGACGAAAAAGGGGCATATTAAGAGCTTGAAATGCGCTCTCTCATTTTGCGTCCAAAGAAATTTCACGGACTTGTCAGAAACTTAATGGCGTGGTTTTGCCATTGAGGTAAATCCTTTGGTTAAACGTCCATAGTAAGAACAGAGACCTGAGAATCTTTATACTTCATTTGCGGTGTTGGATGTTGCCCAGTTTTTAACGGCTGAAATCTTTGCTGGTCCGGTTTGAATACCAGTCTCAAACACAATATACCCTAAGAATTTCACTATTTTTGAAAGAAAATGCATTTGGATGTCTTAAGCTTTCAATTGGCTGGTTGTAAACGCATAAAGATATTCTCTAGCCGGATTAACTATCAGCAACTGTGACGCAAGGAGAAATAATATTATCCATGAAAAGGAGCAATATTACTAATTGAAATCCTATAAGTACGTTCTCCATTAGCGTCTCCAATGTAGATGGAGCATTAGTCAAACCGGAACTCATGACTGTGAATTGATACAGGCCCATAGACGTTGCAGATGCGGTCTCCTTATCACTGTCTTTCATACAAACTTGCCAATATCCACGTGTGAGATCCATTGACATGAAATACTTAGTACCACTTATAGTGTCTATGCAATCACTCACTCTAGGCAAGGGATATGCATTCTTTACTGTCATATCATTTAGCCGACTTTAATCACGGCAAAATATTGGGGTGCCATCCTTCTTCGTTACTTATACCACATGGGAAGCCCACGCATTGTTAGATGGCTCGATTACACCTCTGTTTAACATTTTGAAATTTTTTCCCTGTTTTATGGCCCTTTTGCTAAGTGGTAACAGTCGAGTTGGTTGTCTGATAGGGCTGCATTTCCTGTATTTATGGCGTGCTGTACTAAATTAGTACGACTTTTGTCCTCAGGTGGAGAGGAGAACACGCTGCTATATTTGCAAAGGAGGCTGTTGAAATCAGCTGGTTATGATTCATTCAAGTGAACAGTGCTGCGTTTAAAAAGGTATGTCAAATGTGAAGAAAATGATTGACATGGCTCTTGCAGAAATGCGACGGCGGAGTTGCATCCGGAACATGCGCGGTGAGACCCTTTCGGCCTTATAACAGGGGACATGGGGACTTTTTTTCAATTCGCACAATTCGAGCTTCAAGTCGCTGAACTGCAGACAGTATATGTGATTCAAGTTTTGTTTAAACGTTAGCATCTACTACTCGGATGTGTGTGGGTTGCGGTGTACCAAGAATAGCTTCATTGCATTCTATGACACTATGACAGCATCATTAACTGTATGGCAGTTAGTGTCAATGCAACGGCAATGCATATCACCTGAACTTTGCTAGTAAAGCTGGTTAAATGCTAGTCGCTTTACTGCAATGGGATCAAGATCTGAATACGCTTTCTGTGCTGGCTGCCTGATATCGTCGGCTAGTGAAGAAATAGATTCACCGCGAAGGCGTCGTCGGTTCTCATATTTCGATAGCCATAAATGTTGGTGTTTACTACTACTAAATCTTTTGGAGAGTTTTTACGTCAGTGTTTCGTATTCACGACGTTCTGATTTGGACAAGCTCATGTTATAGTTACGAGCTGCATCTCTGAGACTACTGGCTTATATTAAGCCCTTTGTTCTATAGTCCCAGCATGAAAGTTCAGCACAGTCCTCAATATGAGACATGTACTGCTCAAAGCATTGGGTACCATCACAGGAGTCAGGCGTCATGAGGGAGTTTTGAATAGGAAAATTAAATATTGGGGGTATTTGATAATCGCCATGCTCTCTGTTTTCTGGAACGTTACCGTCTATAAACGGATTGTTATTTGTTTTATTTGCATGCATCTCTGTGTTATGTTGAGCGTTTTTAGGGTTTTCCGCTATATTATTTCCCGAATAAATTTCATCAAATGTATTAAGTGAAGAGTGGTCACTTAAAACGGTACGTCTATCAAACGATATTTATGTCGACGTCATAATCAAATGAACTGTACCTCTCTATATAAAATAATAAAATTATATGAAATTTTTTACTAGTGGCTTTATTCATTATTCTAGTTTTGAATAACATTCTTGATTACGTAGTTATTTTATTAAATTCTTTTTCCATGCGTGGTGTCCTATTACTCAGCATTATTTTGAACAAAATATGCCGCTATTCTGACGCCAATTGTAGTGTACCGCTTTCATTTTGTTGTACCCAACCTATAATTAGCCGCTCTTGTTTGGATGGCGTCAGAACAATTGCTGTTTATGTTTTAAACTTCTTCTATGTGCGTCTACTAATAATTCAAAATAATGCAATATTACGTCGACATGCTTCAAAAGTCTCTTCAATGTAGACGTCAAACACAGGTCTTATGACAAGTATTATTTATCTAGCTCAGAAAAATTATTGATCTCTCTGGAGTTTATAAGACGGATCATGTTTACTTTATTAAATACTGGAAAACACCAAAGATGTGAAGTTAATTTTCACTTGTAAAATAGCTTACCATTTCCAGAATGGAGAAGATCTGACAGAAAGTCCTAATTAATTTATAAAGATCTTATTTTTATAACGTAATGAAAGGAAATTTTGCGATCATGAAGATACCAAATTATGTTTTACGCGCTATTTATAATACCTGTCGCTCAGCAACTTAGGATTAGGATTATGAGCACTAACCAAACGAAATGACTTAGGAATTTCCTCAGCCAATCAAAATGACTTCGGATTACAACAACCAATCAAATGCAATTAGAAATCCTAAATCCTCAATGTAGTTCTGCCGCGGCAAATATTTAACAATAAGGTTACTTTTTTTCTTACTTACAATAGCGATTTGTAATGAAATATAGTGTAACTTTGTACTTTACATACATCAATAGACAAATATAGTAATTTCTGACCTAAATAAATTAGCCATTTTAAAAGAGCGGAAATATTTCGGCACAAAATATCCGAAACATGCAAATTACAAAAGGATGCTTGAAAATGACAAGTTTTACAGATATATCAACAATAACTAACAGATTACAACAATGGATGATAACTTATATTGAAAATAAACATTTATCACATGTCATACCCTGTTTTCCATGTTATATTACCATAACGAATATTTTTATCTAACACATGTGTAATATATTTTTTAAGCGTGTTCATTGGCTTATTTTTGTTCGATTGATCAATCGCATTTCGTTATTTTGCCGAAATGATGTTGCAACGTCAAATGACATCAAGAAATGTGAACAACATGCGGCATTCATCATTATTTTTGCGTAAATTTTTATTTAATTTGCTCATTTAAAGGGACCGTCAACCGCGATTGACGAACAATAAAAAGTTCTAAATTACCGTATTTTTTAGAATTATTAGTTTATATTGATTGAAATATCACAACTGGTTAAATGTATGTAATCAGTTGAATTTATTACTTCGAGAAATTTGTTTGAATGTCATAAATGCATACCTCTTATCGATATCGTAGCTTGCTATAGTTTTAGAATTTTTTTAAATATTATCTTGTAAACGATTTTAAGTATTTCCAACTTTGATATTTTTACAAATAAAACAATTTTGATATTTATTTTTTAAATAATGTTTACAGTGCTCAAATACGTTTTCATGGTGTTGCTAATTGTGTAGTATTCTTTTGTAGCTTACTTGATAAAGAATACATAAATTCGGATACATTCGGATATATTGGTACGGTTATCCAAATACCATTTCGGATACGATTCATATCCCTAATCATATCGCTGTTCTTGATAACAATGAAAGCCTATACTTGCATTAGCCACAATGTGTTATTAAAATCATATGCATGCTGCATTACAAAACAAAATGCTAACACTGCGTCTTTTTATTTCGTATAGACGTTGCAACTACTTAACAAGTCAACAGTCCGTTTTAAAATCTCGGTAAAATCTTGGGAATGTCATTGTGTTAATTTGCTTTGCAACAGAAGGTTAGACATGGCCATGTTTCAACAATTTTAACGAAGGTTTCAGAATGACATATTTTTTCGGTATTTGATTTTATCTGTTTTCCTACTCGCTAAGAAGAAGTTTATCCCATTTGACCAAAATTTAAAATTCTCTAGATATTGTTTCAGAAAGGTGTCTTAAGCTATAGCAAGAGTCAGTCATCTAAATGTTTTAAGATTTTTCTAGTTAATTAGTTTTTTATTTGTGCACATTTAAACTTGGCATAATAGTGTCAAGATAACACTAATATTCACGATCCCCTACGATTTTGTTAATACTTGTCCCTCTATATTTATAGCTAACTCAACGTTGACGATAACACATATTTAATTAAGATTGGATCTGGTTATATAGGTTTGGACCACCGTGAATCAAATAAGAACTATGATGTGTTCGTATATATTTATATTTGTGCAAGAGGGCTAGTGTACTAGCGACATTGAGTAAAATTGTAAAAGATTTCGATGCAAGGATACATCAATCAGGTAATATCAAGTTTTATCAAACTTACCTTAAACAATGAAAATAAAATGAATTTTTATTTAATAAAAAAGTATTTTTAGTTTTTTAAAAATAGCTTAAAATGCATTTCATTTTTTATTTTTCTTAGCAAGTGCATATTTATGTTTTGTATTCATCCTTCTTTACTAATAAAAAATAAACACTAACACTGAGACAATTGTCTGCATTGTATTATAGTTGGCATATCTATGTTTTTTTTTTTTTTTTTTTTTTTTTTTTTTTTTTTTTTTCAAGTTTCAATGTTTATTGCTATATGGCCTCCGGCCCTTGCAAGTACAAATAACATCGTATAGCAACAAAATTTCGAAGTATACAAAGTATAAGCAAACATACATATATCCACTACGTCTAGCGCGATTTCAGCCATCCACATCGCATCACTGTGATTCAGCCCAGAGTGGACAATTACTATCTCACCACGATACACCGTTGAACACGGTGATTTCGCTGTGGCGAATTGCAGTGTCAGTCTCTGCGTTATCGGGAAATTGATCTCACAGTGGACCACCGCGATCGTGGTGGACCACCACGGTCATGCCTTTAAATACTGATTATGTTATAAATATGATTTTGTTATACATGTATATGTATTTCTATTTATTGTACATGTGCCGTATTACAATACGAATAAAACGCGGGTTTTCTTACGAAATAATGATGGACAATGGGATGTCTACATCCATTTACTATATCGAATAAAATGGAGAATTTGATGTCTACATGAATTTACTATATCAAATAAAATGGAGAATTTGTTGTTTACATTTATTTACACATAACAGAACAGATGGTATTTGAACGCATCTTCTCACTTCTGTCAGTATTTTCTATTACAATCAAAACAAATATTCACACTCTCATCTACTCGATAAGACGGCGATATATTTTGATATAATAAGGTTAATTGGTAAATAAAGAAACTCTAATTTGACATTCACAGGAACTTATTACCAATTAACAAATCTTATATAATAAATAAAGTAATTATCAACTCTACATGGGAGTCACTAAAATAGTCAGAATCAAATTACACGTTACATGTTGATATGTAATTATTGGCAAGCTATACTTGCACAAACAAGAAAGCATTTCCGAAATTTTAACAAAAACAAACAATTCTTTAAATAAACAACAAGTAAATCTTCACACAGAAACTTTTTTTTTTTTTTTTTTTTTTTTTTTTTTTTAACATCCCTCCGCCTATGGCGGGGGATAATAAACTTTATTCACCTCCATACATTACAAAGTGTATCATTAGTTTTCATGTTATTCTGTTAGTATATAATATAGTTGTTTAACAATTCAAATGAATAATATAATAGAGGTAAATAAAATCCATGCATTCCATTATATAGACACAATCCTACAGTTCACACATACACAGACACATACATGCGATGCTATGAAACAAAAAAGACAATTGTTTGGACTTCAGAAAAACATAAGCTTTAATCAAACGTTTTGACTTCAGACAATTAAAAACATTAATCAAACGACCATGGTATTAAATATTTTAAGTAAACAACACAATTTACAATAACACTGTTCTATTGATCTACAAAAAGTTTTACAATTGACCAGTTAAGTAGTTTCTTTTCTTTACATTTAGTATTAGATTATGTATTATCTATGTTACCAACGTAGATTTAGATAGATTTATATCAACATAAAATGCATAGATTTACATGGCAGCATGTTATATACACTCAATAAATAATAAAAACGTATTTTCATATGATTCGCATTTGTTGATAATATAAGCAAATTCCCTAAATCATATCATAACGTTGAATTTTTGATACGATAAGATTTAATTTAAACACCTCGGTTGTCAGATTCGCTGGTTATTAATGTCACCTAAAAGTCTGCGGAAGATACGTCTTATGATGAGAACACACACCGATTAGCGGCCATGCATGGTTCCATACACACAATGACATTTATTGTTTTTAGCAATGCGTTTTTTGACATTGAAATATATTCTGATAGACGTAATACTTACATGGTTATAGATTCAACAACATAATATGGTAATAAAATTCACCGTATGCATCTATGAATGTCATTTTGGACAATTAATACTTCCATTACTTAAATATATAGCGTAGAGATGTTTTCCGTGAGTTGGCATTTTCGTTAATTTTTGTCTATTCTTTTACGCAGCACTGTTTAATTGTAAAATGGAACAACAGCCTTTTTAGTGTGATCGAATTCTGATTCAGATCATTATCAGTCATACAAATTTCTGTACAGCGATACCTGGTAGGTTATACTAGCAGTGCCTTTCGTTCAAATATTATTACTAAAATTGAAGTAGATATGTATGTATATAAGATCAAATTATAACATTCATACGTTGAACAAAAACATAAATCGGAATCATTTAACAATATTGAACTTTTGATTTAAGCCGTGTTTTTTTCTGTTAATATTGTATTATTGCAAGTAATATATTTAAAAATAAAACCCTGTTTGTTTAAAAATCTATATAAATACTAACGTTTGTTGAAAATCACTGACATATTAGGCGCACTAAATTTTTTATTGAATATGTGTCCGTTTCTTGTTACCCAGTGTAACGTATAATAACGTATTGCCCGTGCTAAAGGTTGAACCAATTATTAAATCGGGGATCTTAAAGATCTTACCATTCTCAGAATAATGCGTGAGCATTTACAAATTCGTCTTATATGAGACACATAGTAGCTTTTTTACATTTGAACAGATAGTACAAACCAAAATTAATTGTGTTAGCATATTTCCAAATTGCACGAG
Source organism: Dreissena polymorpha (assembly GCF_020536995.1). Lineage (NCBI taxonomy): Eukaryota > Metazoa > Mollusca > Bivalvia > Myida > Dreissenidae > Dreissena > Dreissena polymorpha. The sequence goes on along the minus strand of NC_068359.1, from coordinate 49,624,731 downwards.
CAGTAAAAGGTAACTTCAACCTAAAACTATCATCAAATGTCATGTTTTCATGTTTAAATTAACAATTGTATGGAAATTATATTTACATGTTCTCAAAGCCATTACAAGCTCATGTCTAAAACCGTTTGAGTATTGTTATTATTTCTGAAAAATAATACTAGTTCAAGTTATGTACCAGAAATTAATTTTGGAACGATTTCTGGTTTTACTTTTTCATCAAATGATCCTCAGATAGAAGCAGTTATACAAGTCCGTACATGTCCTACTACGTTACTTTAAAGCATAATCATTATACTATAGTATATAATCAAAGCCATAAGACACTCAACCTTAAAACGGACGATGAATGTCGTTTTTATGCCTAAGTAATCATCAGTTTTAACATAATACATTGACAAACATATACAATATCATATTAAATTACATTTTTTATCGAATTATCAACGCTTTCGAATGTGGGTGGTCTTAAAATTTGCATTTTACCAAAATGCAATTGCTTGCAATATACACACACATATAAATTATAGCGAATGACTAAAACAACTGTTTTATGAGTTTCCCCTGCCACACGTTTATAAATTAATTTACGAAAATTTAGCCGCACCTGCGTATACATAAAAAACGTTCTCTTTACAATAAATTTTTAACAACATAAACACGGACTAGCTTTTCTTGAGTATCATAAATATTATCCGAAATAGTACTGTATTGACGATACAATGGGTTATATAAGTTGAATGAGACTTATTCACACTTTTGAAAACAAGAAAAACTTTTTAAATTAAAATAGCAATGTTTCACATCAACAGAATGACACACATGTCTTGTAAAACAGCATTGGCAGTACCAGCCATACATGTTATGTGTGTTATTAAAAGTTAAATACATATATACAAATACGCACGCGTACAGTTAAGCATGCAGGAACACACGTATGCGCGCGCAATCTCGCATACATCCTTGCTTACACGCACGCACGCGCGCGCTCACTCACGCACACAAAAAACCACACAAACACACCAACACATACTTATACTACAGGTGGAAGTAACGTACCCAGGATAGTATTTTTCATATATATATTTTTTAGGAGCCCAATATATTCAAATTAATGTATAAAATCATGTTTAATGAGAAAAAATTGACAAAGAGCCATGAAAAAAAAATCCCCACCCTCTGATATTGGAATTATAACAAGGTCATTAACTAGACTTTATTATAGACCTGTCTTCGCGGGCCGCAAACATGTCAAAAATAGCTTTAATCCAAAGCATCCCTTGATCCTACTATGGGCAATTGGACAACCTTTCAAGAAAAGTTAACTTCAAAAATATCTGTCCAGCCGTTAACTCACAGTCGGTCGAAAACCGAGCAATATTTCGAGTCCGTTTGTCAACACGAATAAATCTTCTACAGATTTTCAAACAATATTTTTTAGTTTTTGCCCCTTAATCGATAGCTCCCGTCCTATTCCTTTGAAACAACGAAGCGTGTCAAATAATGCATGCATATGCAACCACTTACCCCTAAAAACTTATTCCAATACAATCAGAATGAAAAGTAATTTCCATTTATTCACATTTATTAAAACATCGTTGTTGTTGTTGATTGCATATTTATGTGCCTGGCTCTGTCAGTGTAATTCACTGCTAAGCCGGGTTCAAGAGCGATGGCTTCTTTCGTTTTCAAGAAAATCAAATTTAGAGTTAAAACAGTTGTTGCAAAGAAAATATAACATTTTGGAATTAGTTTTTAGGGGTAAGTGGTTGCATATGCATGCATTATTTGACACGCTTCGTTGTTTCAAAGGAATAGGACGCGAGCTATCGATTAAGAGGCAAAAACTCAAAAATATTGTTTGAAAGTCTGTAGAAGATTTATTCGGGTTGACAAACGGACTCGAAATATTGCTCGTTTTTTGACCGACTGTGAGTTAACGGCTGGACAGATATTTTTGAAGTTAACTTTTTTTGAAAGGTTGTCCAATTGCCCATAGGAGGATCAATGGATGCTTTTGATTAAAGCTACTTTTGACATTTTTGCGGCCAGCGAAGACAGGTCTATGCTAAATTCTAGTTAATGACCTTGTTATGATTCCAATATCAGAGGGTCGGGATTTTTTTTTCATGGCTCTTTGTCATTTCTTTCTCATTAAACATGATTTTATATATTTATTTGAATATATTGGGCTCCAAAAAAAATAAAATACTATCCAGGGTACGTTACTTCCACCTGTGACTTATACAGCGCGACCTAAGTGCGTTTTCGCACCAGCAGATATTTAAACGTGACAGTATTGTATTTGATCTAATTGAACCCAGACCTTGAATATTAACTCTTAAATTATCTTTTTAAAGGAGGACAACACATTTTATGGTATGTATATCGCAAAGTTTCTTTAGGATGTGTAGTTTATAAAAAATAGTTACAAGGCATTGACTGCGTTAGTTTATATAGCGATCAGTCATACATATATCCGCTTTTAAATTTGTATACAGTACCATTCGGGCTTCTATGCAGTTCAGTTATGAAAGTTTGCTATAAGACGGAATCTTCTTTTGTTTTAAAGTATGTTTTCTTGGACAGCCGTGAAATTTAACATTAACGACGATATCTATTCTTATATATATTCATATATAGTATATATATATATATATATATATATATATATATATATATATATATATATATATATATATATATATATATATAGTATATATATATATATATATATATATGTATATTCTTTAATAATGAAAATATGACACCCAATTTAAAAAAGTGAAACTCCAGCTGCTGGACTAATGGTTGTTATTTGAATGAAATAAACATTATTTGACTTAGAACGTGCCATCGATTCTTAGTTTTTAGGGTATATGTATTGGATGTTTTGTGTATTCACCAATATGATAACCTGATTATTTAGCGATTCGTCAAAAAACAATGATATCTATTTAACCGATGAAGTATCAAGTGCTGTTAGTTCCAACTTTGCTTGCGAGCCTTCAGAACTCATCATGTGAGTATAAGCGGTGTAAAGCTTGCGTAAACGTTGCATATAGATTGGAAACAATAAAACAAAAAATATATATTAAGTTTGAACATGTCCGGTTTTGGGGACCCGTGTGAAATTGAAGCTACAAGAAGAGTATATAAACCAATCGAAAGACGATTTTGTTTTGAAGAAAATCGCTGTTTCTAAGAGTTGTAGACTTGTTAAATCAAGTATTTGTTTAGATAACCCGCATCACAAATTCGTCTTTTTGTGCAGATCAAGGCTGGACAATATGGACCAATGCTATGGTCAAAACAAAATCATTGGTTGCCTATAATGCCATTTAAATAATCCATCGTAAGAAAATTTTTGGACCATCTTTATGTTCGCAGGTTCGACGGACACCACTACTACATTTACGTTACCGACGACATCCACTATATCCACTACATCAACTACAATTATGGCATCCACTACATCTACTTCACCTTCTACATCTACGTCATCTTCTTCACCAACAACAAAGACTACATCTACTACACCTACGACATCGACTACATCAACTACACCTACGACATCTGCTACAACTAATACACATTCGACAGCTACTTAATCCTTTACACGTACGACATCGACTACATCAAACAAAATAAACACAACTCAGGGAAAAACCACAAATATAATTGACTTAATAATACATTATCAAAGATCTTGTTAAATGAATTTATGTCACGTGAACACGCATTAATTGCGATGTGTTAACATTGTATATAATGTATTATTACAATGCAATTAATATGATCTAAATTTGCGTTCTTGAAATTGTTCCGTGTAAGCAGCGTATGTGTGCATGCCGTATAAAATAATTTTCTCTCTTTGTGGGACAAAATTGTAATGTTATGTATACATTGAAATAACATTGTACCACGTATCATTTATTAAGTACTTTTGCTATGTTTACATGTGAACGTTTAATTTAACAGGGTGACCTTCTTAAATATACACACTGTATGTTTATTATTCGATATTGATAATCATGATGTTCATTTTTGTTCTCAAAACCAGATGCAAAAACCAGCGGCGCCAGTAGTGTTGACGTCAGCCCGTTAATGTCCGCCATTCTTTTCGCGATCATTGCAATGAGTGCTTAACTTTTCAAAGATTTGTGTTATCTGCATTGTATCAAAACTGTTAATCCGTCTTACACCTATACAACAACTGGGCTGTTAAATAATATCGTTCTTTTGTGACAATGTATTACATATGTTTCATGAAATGTACATTGTACTGTGTAAAGTTGTTTTGACTTAATCACCAAAATGCAAATTATCTATGCAGTAATACACTTGATGTGTAATTAAAGACTTTAAAAACGCTTAAAACCATGTTAAACTGGTGGAATACCTCTGCTATCAAATGGTTGGTTTCACTCAACGTTTCCTTGTTATTGAATATTGTGTATGACAGTCTGTAATTTTATTTCCTTTCCTGAAAACGTGTATATCTATGACGAAGGATTAATTCACAAGAGTTTATGCCCCACTGAAAATGATGTTTAATTGTTTATATGGATTCCTTCCTGTAATGGTATACTGTTAAACTCGTTTTAGCCTTGATGAAGCGGCAGGCACCATGGTATATTTCAATAAATGTAATAGTCTTATAAAGCTTTAATAGTGCCATGTTTACGATAAACAACTGTTTAAAATATAGATTTTACTACCATGTACTCAAACATTCAACTATCATTTGGTACCGGTGACACAGCTATTGCAGTGTGGTTAACACAGAACTAACTGCTCGAAAAAAATGTTTTACAAACCCTAAATTGTACAATTTAAAATAAAATAAAGTGTATTCTCGTGTATATTAATTTACTTGTAATGGAATAATGTAAAATTGTTCATACACTTCAATTACGTGCTAACATGACGGAAGTTTTCATAATCGGTTTAAACCCCCAATTATTTGCATTCTCCGATCCATTGGGGTGACCAGAGTTTTATGCATTTTGTTGATGTTGCTGTGTACGTACGTGTGTACCGTGTCTAGTACATGTGTTGTGTGTCAAAAAATGTTTAAATGTAATTTAATGTTTTAATTACGTTTCTCTCCTGCTAGTTCAGCTGAATTTTTACTTGTTCACTCCATCCTATATGGGCTCAATAGAAATATATTACATGTATGTCAACATTTCATTCTCTCATTTATTATAACTTAAAGTGTATTTTGTAGGAAAAATACAATTATTGAAGAAACGGTTTTACTGTACTATGTATTTGGCGCAAGGCTGAGTTACTGACACCATGTCATGGCACGCTTTATCATGCGACCGCATTGATATCTGTCTGATATAGCGTTGCCTTGTTTTTTTTTCTTATATCATGGTCAACAGGAAGTTCTTATATCAGTCATGTATGGAGGATAATCATATTACTCGGAATCAACTATATAT